>NC_052140.2:7864823-7940158 GCF_016086655.4 Lepeophtheirus salmonis
GAAGACAATTATCGTTTAGGGTCGGCATGGGACCCCCCTCCACACTTATTCCTACAGCAATACCAATACCTAATTAAAGAATAGTAATTCTTAGTTGGAAAGAATTATCTAACAATTACCAACTGGTTTTTTTTGTGTTCCTTTTGGGAGGAGATGTTGGAAGATCTCCCTAGAATCTCCAGACACTTGGTAGAGTGCAAAACCTCTGCCTAAAATCAAACTGAGTTATGTATATCAATTTGCTCCAAAATTATGGTGGATTATTCATCTTAAACGTTTTGTGTTACCTTGAGCTCTCAAAATCTAATGGTCTTTTACTGTGGCCATATATGATCTTCGTACCAAGATTGATCAAAATTTAGCTTTAAATATTGTCGTAATCCCAATAGTTAATAGGAAATAAACAGAAGCAACTTTGTTGGCGGAGCTAATAAAGTTAACGATGTGAGGTATAAACTTTGAGAAGAAATATTCATAAAAACGCTGGTGTTACTTATATTTATCAAACTTCATCATCCTAAAAAGAAAGAAACGAAGGAAGAACCAAAATGAGTTGGTATTTCAATCAATTCTTCGACCTATAAAACTATTATTGAATAGTAGTAAGAAATCAACATCAGAAGAGCTCATTCGAGCTGAACCGGTGCCGGTTTTACCAAGAGTGGGGTATATGGCAGGGATAAATGTTTGGCCCTTTTCCTTCAAAGGAATTTCCCCCTATTCAGAAAAGTGTGTTCGCCTAATGTGCCAAATACTGTACCTGTATATGAAGTTAAATATAATTATAACATTTTCAAGCACTAATATACTATTTTAAGTGTAGAAGGTTCTCCTCTTTATAGTAGTAATTTATTTTATCCTTCCAAAATCATAAAACAGTCGGCTGATATTAACAATGGTCTTAATTCAGTTGTTCCGTATGTCTCCTTCTCACCTTCTCTTCACAGTCTTGTGTTGCTTACAAAAATGTTAACTCTAATTATCGTAGAACCATGCTCATAGTAACAGAAGAAGCGACAATTCCGAGAAAACTATAAATATTCATGATATATTCAGGAAATGGTAGACTCTTTTTCGAATAAAAAAATATCGTCAAGAACATATCAGACTCAGAGTAAAATTGGGATCGTCATTGGAATAATTCTAGCAAATATCCTTGTTTATTTCCTTTTCGCACTTCTCCCTTGTTACAGCTGATTGTATGTGATCTCCTCCAAAACATTTTTCAAATTGTCAGAGTTGCAATGTTGATTTTCGGCAAAATATTAGTGAGCGTGGCTCAAATTTTTTTGGAGTGAGAGCGGGAACTCTTTGTTCTGAATAACGAGTGATAGCGCGCTTTTTTTCCCCGTTCCTGTATCTTATGAGATAACATCAAAAAATTTGAAAGTTAAAGAATAATTTTGAAGACTGCAATAAAATATGGTTGAAGTTATGTCTCAAGATAAGCTAAATTTTTTTTCTTCCATATGCTGTATCAATGGCACTCTGCTGTCTTCGGTTGACACGTTTGCCTCTCATGTAGTTGGCCACTCTAAGAAGACTCAGACATCAGTTCCCTCAGAGACTCCACCACCTCCTTCGTGTGTAGATATTACGTTGGAAGACATATCTTTCTATTTCGCAAACAAATTTTACCAACTGAAATACGATTTCCTTATATTTATATGAAATAAATTGACATAAGATCTTAAAAAACTAATTATCGGGCTTAATTGAATTATAGTGCACGAAACCTTGTAATAACATTTCCCCTAAGATAGTGGTTCCCAAACTTTTTTAGCCCAATACACACCAAAGGACAAATAAAAATTTAATCACATACTTATTTAATTAAACCAATTATTTGGATTATTATAAGCTATTACAAATAATGTATGGTTGTCACGAATCGTGTGGTACACTTAAACTTGTATCAAAAGTCACTGTTTGGGAACCACTACATATTATGGCAGAATTGCAAATGATCTAATCAAATGTACAAAGGATTTTTACCCTGCTGTCATCAGCTACCGTTGATAGATTATTTTCTTAAGGTGGGCTATTATTTAAAATTAAATCTCAAAGTTTAAAATATGAAAACTTAACTTTTGTCAATTAATCAAATATTTAATAGTTAAAACATTGAGTTATCATTTTTGGATTTAATTAATTTTAATTATAATTTGATATCTTTAAGTTTTATTTATTGTTTTACCTTATTTATCTTCATTTTTTGGAATAAATAATATATATAAATTTTTTTAAGAAATTAATCACAATGATAAAGAGTTGTCAAATTAAAATACTCCTACACGGGCGAAAAAAAAGGAGCGCTGTTCATTTTTAATTGAGTGGGAGCGCGCTCGAGATTTCTTGAGCGAACTAATGCTCCAATTTTGGTTTTCTTTTTTAACATGTCCATTATACGCAACTTCTTACATATTCTTACTCAATGATGTAAATCCAGTGTGTTTTTTAGCTGGCCCGTTAATTTGTAATTGGTAGTATAACGAAGAAATTTTCTTTTCCTTAGCAATTGTCATGATTATTTAATTATTTAGTAGTGAAATTCCTTTCCTAAATAGATTCAATTATATTCAAAATCTGATTGAAAGTTCGTGTGTGCTCATAACCCTGAGGATTTGTTGCAGAGTTATAATTGTAAGTTCTTGTTGGACTCAGAGTATAATTGGCGATCGACATCTGAGTAATTCTAGCAAATGTCCTAGCCTATATCTTTTTTTCCTTCCTCCCTTGTCACAGCTTATTATAGCTGATCTAATGAAAAGTCATGAGCAATATTCTTTCTCTCCTCCAAAACATTCTTCAAATTGTCAGGGTTACCATATTGATTTTCGGTTTATTTTTTCTTTTAACAGGGCCATTCTAAACTGGATTTGTATCAAAGTTTTTGCTCAATCATTCGCACATATTGTAGCCTCTGTGTATATATTTCTCTATCAACACTACAGAAATAAATAAATAGAGACAACTAAGGGATTTTGATTGGCATTTCGGCATAATACGGCTGTTGCAGATTAATATCGTTAAGTCTGGTGCAACGACGATCAGCTATGACAGTGTGTGGAAACAAAGATACCGTAATACCTTGAGATCCGAGTGTCACAACTTACAAAATTTGTATTAAGCTACAAGCTGGGCCAGAGTTGGCGACAGAACCCGAGAGAAAGGTGCTTCAAAAGTAATTTTATTTTTCTTTTATTTCATTTGTGATAAATTGTTTGACTTACAAATTCGGTCCAGGAATGAATATAAGTCGTATGTTTAGGTAATATTAGATATTATTCTATTTCTGTTGTATTATAGTCGGGGACGTCCACAGGAATATATATATTTTTTTGTTGTTCACTTGGTTTTAGTATTTTTTATGAAAAAATCCATTTTTTTTTTTTTTTTTTTTTTTTCGAAAAAAAAAATCAAAATCCATAAATAATCTCAAAAAATCCAATTTTTTGAACGAAATTTTCAGCTGTTGACAAAAAATTCAATTAAAAAGTAAAGATTTCTTAATTGGGGCGGTCAGCCCTTCCAGCCAGCCCCTACGCACCCCCCTAATATTTTCAATGTCGGTTAAAAGAAAGAAGTTGATAGGTTAACTTTTTATTCCAGAATCAGAACCTATTAGAGGTGAATATCATTTACCTCTTGAGAATAGAGAGTCAAAAATTACATCATAATTGAAGCAGACAGATGTTGTTTTTTTTTTTGGGGGGCGATATATCTACAAAATACAATGGACAAATCTCCAATAAATCTTGATTAAACTTATTCAACTGCCTTTAATGATAAAAAAAAGACTTCACATATATATTGACTACTACTTGAAGCCAATGATAAACACTGATGTTTGAATTATTTTTTTCCCCGATTGATGAGAGCGAGAAAATGAGGAGAATTTGCGTAAAATATCTTATACCATCCATTGTAAAAGTTAATTTTTATCTACATTATAGAAAATAAGATTGTATAGCGATGTAATCACATATTTGTAATACATATTAGTGTCTTGTATATAATAAACCAAAGCAATTGAGCAATAAATTTATTTTAGAGATATGTAATTAATAAATCAACAGCGACAATGATATCCACTCATGACATATAACACCTTTGTTGAAAGCACAACTTAAATATTTATTGATGAATGAGGTCGCTACACATTTTCGTCGAGGTTATCATCAATAAAACCTACATAGTACAGCCAATATAAGAAACCAAATATTCAGATATATTTTTAGTATTGTACTGAAATCTACATAGATTCATAATTCTCATTCATTATCTTGCATCTTCATTATCAATCTTCTTCATAATCAAATAATAATAATAATTACACATTTTAAATAGTAAATACTTAATAGAATTAATGAAAATAGTAAAGATCCATTAGATCCAATATTCAGAGCCAGTTATTACTTATTAAATATTCAATTCATAACAATCAACAGTTTCTCCTAAGTTTTTTATTTTTTTTCCTAACTAGGATTATAAGCAATTTCTCATTACTATGAAAGGGTTTAGTGATTATTTTTTGATATTGTGTTCCGCCGTCTGTTTTACATAAACAAACTATACCTATCATTTAGTCATTTCATCATCATGAGGGAGCAATGGGCAAAAAGACAGCCCTGAAGTTGATGTGATGAAGATTACAGAACTTGTTAAGGCTTCGAGGAGTCTTGTTTTTAAGTTGGCCAAGATGAAACAAAAGGAAAATACCTTCAGGAGGACTATAAAGTACAACATGAGATTATTTTCTTTCACAAGGACCTCAAACCACCTTCTGACGGAGGATATAAAAGCCAGGAGTCTCGAGAGATGCAAGAAAATGGATCAAGGCAAATAGTTCAATTGTGAAAATTTTCTCGGACAATAAGATTTTCACAGTTGATCAATTATACAACCGCTGGAACGACCGTGGATACATTTGAATATGTCAAAAGTTTAGGTTTACCACACAAAACATCTCTCCCAAAAAATGGTCCTCGGCGTTGGGGCCTCTGATGGAAAGAAAATGTTTTCATTCTTTTTCAAGACTGGATAGAAAATCGCCCAGGAGTCCTACTATAAGGTACTTAGGTACACCATCTTGCCATGGCTGAAGACCAACTAATTGGAGGGCGTAAACTCAGGACGTCACCCCCCTCACACTTCCGCCAAGTCCCATAAGTTCTGCGCAGATAACATTCTGGTCCAAAGAGATAGGCCTTCTTTCTCTTAAGATTTGAATCCACTTGACATTGGAGAGGGAAACCAACAGGACCACATACCCAAATGTGGACTCACTGAAATCGTCCATAGTGGATGCATGGGAAAACTTGTGAGAGACATTTGTCTTCAACTCCTGCATGGCCTTCAGGCAACTTGTTAAGGCTGT
Organism: Lepeophtheirus salmonis; assembly: GCF_016086655.4. Taxonomy (NCBI): domain Eukaryota; kingdom Metazoa; phylum Arthropoda; class Copepoda; order Siphonostomatoida; family Caligidae; genus Lepeophtheirus; species Lepeophtheirus salmonis. The sequence goes on from NC_052140.2 coordinate 7,870,204, forward strand.
GATTGATAATGAAGGTTACCATATTGAGTGAAAAAAGTTTTCACAAACTTTGTCTACATGTTTTCTAAAAATATTTTTTTGCCAATTATTGAAAATATAAAATTGTTGATTTATTTCTAAATCCATCTCTCAAGTCCACGTTTTGCTGCCCTACCCTGTATATAAAACATATACTCTATTTTTCTTGATCAAGGATTGGATTGGCATCTAAATCAAAAGTTGTATCATGTAGTTACTCCATACGGCGTTATCTCACACGTCGTTACCTTTATTGTATCATACAACTATTTCACCCCACCCCCCGCAAAAAAAAAAAAAAAAGTAGGGTTAAAAATCAGTTGGTAGATAGCCAACTTTGTTCAATGATAGTTTAGAATCGTTCACAGTTGAAAAAGAGCTCATTGTAAATCAACCAATCAACGTTCAGAACACTGATTAGGAGAAAAAAAGCAAAAACATTGACAGCAGACCACTAAATACCCTGTATATTTATGTGTTTTTGAGGGAACACCATGCACACAAACACTAAAAAGTACACTGTTTTGGTTGTTAGCAGTCGTAATTTAAATTTATTTTCCTCTAATCAGTAAGCTGTGAACAGTTATTGACAATTGTTGAATAATAGTTCTATAGTTGGAAGAATTGCGCCCACCTACTAATTAATTATGGGCATTTTTCTGTTTATTTTCGGAGGAGAGGTTGTGAAAACCAAGAAAGGCGGGTTCAATATTATTATAAAAATAATTCTAATAATAACTTATAAGTATGTTCTAACAGAAATAACATTCAGATATTTATTGTTTCGGCAATTATAGTCAATAAAAATGTAACCTTCATCCTGATCCTATTTTATTCAAGTCTAAACTTCAGGTGAAATGCTTATAAAATTTGAGACAAAGTATCCCTCTAGTTTTAGTTTCGGATCTGGATCCAAACGTAGGGTATGCAAAATGTACCCGAGTATTTAGGTCTAAAGATCCGAACCAAGCCGGATCCGAGAAGATGTGGATCCATCTCATCCTTTAGTTGGTAAATGCAACAAAGGTCAAACATTGATTGCTGTGCTTAGATTACTACTATGTTTGTAAAAAAGAAGAATGATTCCAAAATAATTACCCTGTACGTTCATACTTGATACTTAGATAGTAGTAGTAAGGCAGTGAGGGAGTACATCAACCACATGTACAGACGCAAATGCAGACTTTCCTCCCTTCCCCTCTCCCACAGCACTCACACTAACTCAAAGCCAACACGGGGCATTCATTGTAGTATGTACATGTGACTCCTTGTGTAGAGTATTAGGTGGATATTCAGAATGAAAAAAATGATACGAGTATACATGTATACCGTTAGCTTCCTGCCTATATGATATTACATACTATGTTCCATGAATTGAGTACAATGTACACTCCGTGTGTAAGAACTTTAAAAAAAAAAAACACAGATTCATTGTCTAATCATTACTTTTAGTACGGAGCAAAACTTCATTTTGTATGATAATCAAGATTTTATACGAACATGCCATGCAATTAGGTTTGTTCGAAGGGGAGTAAGTAGAAGGAGTGGTTCCTTCACAACAAATACGTTGATTCACGAAACTTTTTCTCAATAAAAACCCAAGGCCCAAAAACAATTGCTGTCAATTCCCTTCTATAACTTGATACTATTTCATAGTTTATTCATTTTGACGAATAAACAAAGAAATAAGTTTTAACTTATAATAATACTTATTCTCCGTTTCAAAAGTCAGGAATTTGAGGGATCAACACGAAATGATCCCTCGTCGCATATATATACCTATATGGGTGTCCCAGTTCATGTATTTTTTTGAGCTAATTTATTTTTTCACAGATTTAAACAGTATGCCTAAAATAATACAAAAATGAATTTTGAGAGTTATTTTATGATTAAAACAAGAATGGGCACTTGGTAGAGCGTCAAACCTTCGCCACTGGTGACTTTTTGGGGTGAGTTTGATCTCTCAAAATGTAATGGACTCTTACCTTGACCAAATTTGATCAAAATTAATCCGTACCTTTTATTAGTATATTTTATTTTAGTAATAAAATCAATTATACTAAAATTTTGCTTTATTTTGAGGATTCTACTGGTCTTCAAATTTTGTGAAAATTTACTTGTAGCACGACTTAGCGTTGTGCGTCCAAAATAAAATGATCCAGGTTCCGATAAAATTGAGATGTGATCTTCTTTAACTTCTTTGCGATGGTAACGGTCCCCTATTTTCTTATTTATCTGATTAAAAAATTCGGTGGTCTAGATCGATCCCAAAAAAAAATCGGACTAGACCGAATAAATTGTTAAATAACATGACATCATATGTTTTTTCAACTACAATGACGTTATACGAACTTTAAACAGAGATAAATAGGATTGATTTAATGAATGACAGTTGATCTAGAAAAAAAAGGTCTCTCATTATATATGAGACAAAAAAAAATCGGTCCATAGAGTGAAACTGAATCAAAATCGGTCTACAAAGTGAGACCGAAAAAAATAGGTGGACGGTTTGAGACCGGGGTCTGGACCAAAAATCGGTCCAAATTGGTCTAGAAAAAACCACTTAAGTCCAAACGGACAAAAAATTCGGTGCTGGACCGAGTCTCAGCACTAGTATTTATGTAGTAGTCCACATCTGAAAGACGGATCGCTCTTTTTCTCATTTTTATTCAATAGGTTGTGTATCCAGTTATCGTATAGGTTGGTAAGATGAACTAAGTTGTCGTAATGAACTTAAATATAAAACACGGCGTTACTTGTATTGTATCACGCAATCTTTCCTTCGAAAATAAACCAGAAGGGGAGGCCAAAATATAATTTGTGTTAGTTAACCAATAGGAAATGAGCAAACTATACACATATTATCCATATCTCAAAATTGGTGTATTTGTCCTAAGTTGCCGTAATAAACAATTGCGTATACAGTACGTCGCCTTTCAGTCCTACGGTCCTAGCTATCTTTTTATATGCTTCACTCATAGCTAGAATTGAAGAATATATGAACTATGAAAATAATGACTGATAGTTAGAACGTATAATAATACGTTCTAGTGACTCATCTCCCACAGGTCTCTTTAAAAGAGATTATGAACTGTGATGTAACTTGAGCGACTCAAATGACGTAGTTAGTAGTAACTACGTAAATTACGCTGTGTTAGTTTTATAAGAGAACGATAAGGACCGGTCTTGGGACTGACAAATTTTATTAGGACCGGATTAATAGGACAGCAGTCTTTTAAGTTTTTTTAGACCGATCCAACACTACTGGAAGTTGGCCAAATAAGTCGTCACTCATACAAACTACTATTTATCTTTAAAAAATCAGAAAGAAGGGTCTCAATACACTCAGGTGGTGAAGAAGGCTCAGGATACTCTTAAGAAAAATAATAATCAGGAATAGGGAAGAAGCCGGATTAATACTCGAGCAAAATAAGGGAGTGAGCGTGTCAGTAAAAGTATTTTTCTTTTTGAATTTAGAGATGAGAAGAATGGAAGAAGAAAAGTTAATGGCATTAGCATAAATATGAAGATAATAGCCCAAATACTTATTGAACTTGCCTTAGAATTCGAAGATATGATATCATACTCTAAATTCTGGAGGAGCTATGGAGAAGTAGCAATATAAGTTAAAAATGTTCAAAAGATGATCCCTACTCTCATCAACATCCTTCCTGAGGAAGGAATTGGATTCATGCCCAAAAAATACTATACGATATAACGTTAAATACAGCAGGAATTATTAAAAATGCCATGGATATAATAGATACTTATAGAGAATTAATAGCAATACATTTTTGTAAAGTCTTCCATAGAATAAGTCATCGACTTATTCCTAAACAAATCGAAGCAAGTTTTCACGATTACATTTTTAACATTGTTTGAGGCAAGGTCCATAGAAATACAAGTTTATGTCATCATGTGATCGGGCGTACCAGAATTTTCAATTTGATGTACTCTAGGAACTGCTGGAGAAGACAAACAGATTTTGACGTTATAGAGTGTAACAGCAATACTCAAGTAGTAATAGTCAAGGAAGACAATATTTAGCTACTCTTGGTAGCAGTTATACTCTTTGACGTCACTATTAAAAACTAAGAGTGGTGGAAGTCAAACATAAGTCGGAAAAGAGTTATGGTATAAGCTTGTATTTCTATTAACCCTTGTTTGAGGTAGCGTTTCGAATATAGTCTCTTTCTTATACATTGATGGAGTTTTCTCCAATGCAACTAAATTCAAAAGTGGTGAAATGGGGATCCTTTATTTCCATATATTTTTAATTTAGCACTTCTACCTTTGATGGACGAGTTTAATAATAATAGACTGCTTGGAAAAGATTTTCCAGTTAATTCTACGCTGACGACAATTATATCTTTATAAAGTGTGAAACAGAAGAAGAAATTAAGAAAAAGCAAGATATTTACTTACTTTAAAAAAACCAATGGTAGGCTGTACAGTCGTGGACTCTATAAAACATTTAGAATAGCATTCTTAAATCAGGCACGGGCATAACTTATTTGGAAGAGAAGATGAGAAAAATTGAGAAACATGAAAGAATAATCAAATTGATGTTGATGGAAGTGTGCTCAAAGTTCATTTATTACTTGACAGGTGACTAGAAGAGAATTTTAAGTATACGAAAAATATTTCAGGACATTAGAAGAATTTGTTTTCCTCAAAGAAAATATTAAAAGTTTGATAGTTCCAAGGAGTATGGGCGGCTTTGGGTTGAATTTGACGGGGAACATTATTACCAAAATTTTCGGAAAAATGCTTGTCAGAATTTTAAAAGATGACCCGTTTAAGAAAAACACCTGATTTTAAGCTCCTTTTATCAGGTTAGGAAGATTTACTCTTCTCATCTGACTTGAAGGACGTGGACGTTGGATATTTTAGAAGTAACTTATATGAGTGAATAAACTGAGGATGAAGATCTCCTGAAGCACTGCTGGGAGATAGAAGAAGAAAAAAGAACATTAGAACCGTAGAAATGGCTGCTGTAGAAAAGAAGTTAATTTTGATAAAATAAGATGAACGATCATCACGTGCTGGCGGGACTAAAAGATAAATAAATCACATAGCAAGTAAGTAAATTACTTAACTATTAATCCCTATACATATATATTTTACGGATTGTGTGGTAACAGTAGATTTTAGAGGGGTGAGGACAAAGATTTTAGGGAGTTAACATTTGTTGGAAAAGTCGTAGAATTTTGGACCTAATAAAAAAGGGAGAAGGGCAGCTATCAGAAACAATCTTTTGAGCCAAATAAAAAAAATTATTATGGCCTGTAAAATGGATGGACAAATAAAGCTCTTAGATATACTGAAGAGCCGTCTTATAATTTACCTGTTGTCAATAAAGTAGTTTAAGGAAGAACTTTGCCTTTTAATGGACACAACAATATTACAAAGTTTTTTTTTAATTTGGTAGTAATACCTGGCATAAAAAGCTCAAAAGAAAAAGATCACTCTAACGAAGAAGTTCAAACGCCTCTATGAATGTTCCTCTTTCATTTCCTCTTTTTTTGTTTATTTTCTTGATTGGGATAAAATATATATTGGATACAAATAAACTGATATTTATCTCCTAAGTAGTCCCAGCACGTCGTTACCTTTATTGTATCACACGAAACAAAATCTTCTGGTATTTGGCCTACTAAGTCCCCCATACCTCTGAAGTATCCCCAGTCTATAATGTTCTCCACAATTTTTAAAATGAATTAGATAATTATAAAAGTATTTCCTAATATTCAAATCCAACATAATATTTCATTGAATACTGTATTTTAATATTGCTAAGTAATATTTAATTAATTTGTATTTGATACCTAAAATTTATTCATAATAATAATTAAAAATGGAAATACTTCTAAAAAGAGGAGAATCTTCTACATTTAAAATAGGATTAGTACTGGGACAATATTGTAATTATAATTAAATTCATAAGTACTTATTTTACTATGCATGTTTAAAAAAGAATTTAGGACAAAGATAAGGAAGTGATGATTCTTCTTTCAGAGGGAGATGCTAAGACCTCGACGACCTATTATATAATGAACCAAAATAAAAAAAATAAAAAAGGAGCAAGAGTACACGCAACAATCATTTTTCCTTTTCCATTTTTTTTTCTTTTTTTTCTCTCTAACACTCAAGACACTATCATCGGGTATGTAAACAAACTTATTTAGAATTATAACGATTCAATAGTTGTTATAATTGCTTGCTCTCAATACCCTTAAAAAGAGTTAGCTCTATACTTTTTTTTTTATTTGGGGGGGATTTAAAAAAAATAAAGACCCAAAAATAATATTTTGGAAAAAAAAATTTTAAATTATTATTTTTTTCTGAGAAAAATTTCGATATGCTATATTTATTCACAGAAAATTTAATTTTTAACAATTTTTTTTTTGAAAAATCCCATAAGATATATTTAAAAATTTTAAAAGATATGAAAAAATTTAATTTTTTTGAAAAATGAATTTAAAAATTGAATTTTTTGAAAAATGAATTTAAAAATAAGATAAAAATAATTTTTTGAAAAAGGAATTTTTGAAAAAAATGAATTTAAAAATTGAATTTTTTGAAAAATGAATTTAAAAATTGAATTTTTTGAAAAAAAAATAGTAATATTTAAAAAAATTCAAATGTTAAATTTTCTTTGTGGGGGGTACAGCCTCTCCATCTTACCTCCTACGGACACCCCTGCTCTATGAAAAACCATGCAACTTCCAGGAATTCATCTGTGAAGGGAAGAAACAAAGCTATAAACCCATGTGGCGAAACGAAGATTATAACATATTTGTCAAGAATAAGTAACATTATAAGGTTAGGGTAATAATGAAATCATTTTTTTTTTTTTGGAAAAGTAAATGGTTTAGCTTATAAAATGGTTCCTAGTTGTACAAAAAACATTTAAGGAAGGTTTGAACAGTTTCGAAAAATGTATAACAATAGCTCAACGGCCCTAAAGTTTTGAAAATTTATTTTTTAAAAGAAAAAAACAGAGTATTTTCTTGAATACTGTCCATATAATTCAAATTAAAGCTTTTATGTGAAAACAATCAATTGAGCTTACTAAATTTACAATAAATAAATATTATATAACTATTTCAACAAAAATATTTATATATTCAAAATAACGTCAAATTGAAGTTGATTGAAATTTAGCTCATGACCCTTGTTTATTTCTTCAACATACTCTAACCCTACTGTTTAACAGATAAACATGAAAATTTGCAATTTCGTTTAAATCACATTAAAGTCAGGAGGAGAAAAAAAAAGTTTTTAATAACCATGGACCTTTTCAAAAAATTGACCATTTTTATGCAATTTTAACACATAAAAATGTAAGTATCCCTAGTTGAATAGTGTACCTACAAAAAAAAATCATATAATATACATACATTCTTATTCTTTTTTCTTGATGATATATCAAATAAATGGACAAGTACTCACTTTATTTATGTTTACATATTTAGACAAAAGATTTATTCACTTTAAATTATTAAATTGTTTATGTAAGTTTATTTTCAAACCAGCCTACTTATCTTTTTTGTTATAATATCATAGATATAAATAGTTTCTTATTGTAAATTTTAGACAAATGCTAATGACTTTTGATAAATATTTTCTTATTGGGGTTAGGATAGATCCTTCAATGGCCTTCCATAACTTGTAAAAGACATTGAATTTGTGAATCTTCACTTGTTATTAACCCACTATATTCTGCTATGAACACCACTCCTCTTTCAGCAAGATCATTACATTTTCTGATGCCTCCATTTAGTATTCCCTATTATTCTCAACTTCTAAAAACTATTAGGCAAATTCAAAATATTCTTAAAATTTTTTTTTTGACTTCTTCGTTACAAATTATTGAATACTTTATTAGTTATTTGTCCTCCTGTGATTAACTTCGAGAGAACTAATCCTTTTTCTTTTTGTAGTTAAATTTACTCAATCATCCAAGAAAGTGAGTCAAACGACTTGTTCTCAACAAATACCATAAATGTTTAGAAAATTTGCAAGAAGCAGATTTTTAATATGTCTATTAATTGAAGAACATTCGATTAACAACTTCATTAGATGGTTCAAAGGAGAATTGGAGGCCTGAGATTCATTGACTCAGGTTTTGATACATACTCTTACTATGAAAATACAGGCATAACGTAATCCTCGTTCTTAGCTTTGAATCAATTTGAATTATAATCTCAATATCCAAATCTTGAGACTATATATCACTTTTGAAAACCAACAGACACGGTGCATTGCACCAGGCGAAATAAACTTAACTCCACACTCAAGGGCATCACCAAGAAATATAGTTAATATTTTTAACAATTATCTATTTTCGTCTCTTCACTATGTTTTTTTAAGATTATTTCTTGCAAATGGTAGAAGTTTTTGGCTAGTAATTTTTTCAAGTAGAACACAAGTTCCATTATTGTTGCCGGTATTTGAACTTATAGTGTCAAAACAAATTGCTTTGTTTTAATAAATATGTATGCACTCTTTGTTTAATTTAAAACCATAGAGAAAAAAGAACAGAAAGTCATTCTAATTAAATATTTTTTTGTAGGTACCATCTTCAAATAGGATGATTTAAATTTTGGATCTGGTTTTATGTGTTAAAATTGAATGAAATGGTCAATTTCTGTGAAAAGGTCATAAAAGGTAACTAAGCCTATAGTAATGAAAAATTAAATTTTTCCTTGAATTTAACATGATTTAAAGGTAACTGCAAATTTTTATATTTATCAGTCAAATAGTTGGGTTACAATATGCTAAATAAATAAAAAAAGGGTCATTAGATAAATTTCAATTGACGTTATTTTGAACATATAAATATTATTTTTATTCAAATAATTATAAATATATTTTATTGTAAGTTCAGTAAGCTCAATTTATTGTTTTTACAAAAAAAAAAACCTATAATTTAAAGTGTATGAACAGTGTTTAAAAAAAATCTGAGTTTTTTCATTAAAAATGTATATTTTCAATCATTTAGGGTGTTGAGCTACCTTTAAATATTTTTCAAAATTATTCAAACTTTTCTTAAATATTTTGTATACAATTAGGAACCATTTTTCAACCTAAGCCATTTACTTTTCCAAAAAAAGTTGATTTTATTATCACTCGGGAGTTGACTGTTAATGACCCCTTAAGGGCACTTCTGTTTTATGTTATTAGGCAAAAATGTTTAAAAAGTACTGATACCTATATTTGTATCGTCACAACACTACTCTAAACATATTTGGCTACGTGACTGACTATTTATACTAGGAGTGTTGGGCCAACTTGAATATTTCCGTATAATCGGTAATACAGGAACCATATTGGTCATTGCCTCCAATTTAGCAAAAAATTTATAGTTGTCACATAAAAAAAAAAGATCCTTCTTTAAATACCTTTTTTTTTTAAATTCACGTAATGGAATCATTGAGGTTGCACAGTTAGTTCTATGTATCGGACGCCGGTCCATTGAAATCTGAATACTTAGTTATTTTATAATTAATGAAGGTTGAGTTATAGAAATTAATTCATATTTCGATATATTTAGCATAAACAATTAGTTACAAAACAAAACAAATCTAAGCTTTCTAACTTACGTAAAAGTCGAGAAAATGACCCTTGAATGTGATGGACTAATTTCTATTACCGCACTCAAAGCGACCAAAGCGTCTCCAGGATCACAGTCTACGCCATCAGCAAGTCCCAAACGTTTGAAAGGAAGAAGGACTCTGTCAAAAAGGTCAATTTTGATCCGGAGGAGTTAAAGAAAATAGACAGACCAATCCAATCAAGTCCATGAGGGCCCATGGAAGAGATCTGGGGATTTCAGACCAGACTGTACAGAGAGCTATCAAAAAAGCGGATGGGAAGATCATTGTTAGAGGAGAGGCTACTTTTGATACCAGCAATAAAAGAAACCATTCTCTTCTGTTGTAAAACTCTTTTGAACTCTTTTTGACACTTTTGGCCCCCTTATAGCCCATATACCCCACCGACTACATCCTTTTGGTGCATGTGGAGGGGAAGAGCTGCAGTGTCCGTCATCCAAACACCGAGGCCCTCAAAGCCAACATCAGTCAGTACAGGGATCCTATAATAAGACTTCATCTGCAGCGAGTGCCAGGCCTTCAGCCTCTGTCTGAATGCTATTATTGTGGCTAAGGGCGGATACACTAATGATTAAGAGATCCCAGACACACATTCATTTATATTATTAATTTTGTTGAAATTCCATCGTTAATTAATAATTTAATTCTTATTGAAGTATTAAATTCAAAGTGTTCAGATTTTGATGGACCACATGGTAGAGTAATTCATTATACCCTCTTTACGCCAAGAAGACAAAAAAGTAGAAACTACAGCCGATTAAATTTGGTGATTGTCGTTTGCAACTTGGTTTGAGCTTTGGTCCTGGAAAAAAGATGAGAAAAATGAAAAAGAGTGAGAAAATGATGGGTTAAATGAACGCTGTTCAAAGATTTTTCCAGAATTTTTTTAAATTTTTTCATAATTATCTACTCAAAAATGAACGAAAAGCAAGTGCGGGCTGATTTTTTTAATTACCCAAAAACAAGTCAGAACATTAATTAGAAAATGAGAAAATACGTTTACTTTCATTATTAATTAATGATAATTATCTTTATATTCTAATTGAGGAGATCAATTGAGATACTTAGGAGTATTAACTATAGCCTGGATCATCATTTGCTGTATTAGAATAAGTTTAGTTCCAATATAGCCATTCAAATAATATAATCTATTTTTTCTATAACTTAATTTGCAATTTATGTTTCAACCAAAGTTAGTATCAAAATGGTTTATTATCTGTATATATATAAAATAGAGTTTGTCTATGTCCTTTATGGGTGCTCACACGGTTGAACATAGGAGGCTGAAATTTTGCATGGGTGACTCCTTTCAACCTGGTTAGGCTAAGACAGAGGTATCGAGACTAGATAGGAGGTTGAGTCATAAGTCAAAAGTGACTGGTGTCTCAAAAACTATATGAGTAAGTACGTTTTCTATATTTATTCAAAATTAAAAAAGTTATGGGCAAAAAAAGAAATGGGTGAACATTGCACTTTCGTTTTTTTTTGTTTTTTTCATGTTAAAATATTGGATTCATAGACAGAAATAAGTAAGTAAAAATTTGTCTGGAAATTCCTATGCATATAAATTTGACACATAAAAATTAATGTTTCACTGAAATATCTGACATTTTCAGAATAGTAGTTCAATTATTTCTCTTTTAATTATCTAAAATCTAATTTCAATTTTAAGAAAAAATGCCACAAAACTATGTATTTTGTACATAAAATTTAAGACCATACCAGTTGGAGTATTTTCAATTTACAGAATTTTTTTTTTTACTCAATATTTGAAAAATGAACCAATTATCGATTGTTATTTTTTCGACAATATTATTTTCCATAACAGATTTGTTTCGGCTAGTACGAAAAAAAATTAAGAGATTTGTGTTTCTCTTTATAATGTCCATAAATCTTATGTACTATTTTGATTACAAAATTAGTGCAAAATATTTTAAGTAGTTTTCTTTGCATATTTCAATTTGGTCTTTTTCACGAAAAAAAAGATGGACTTCTCATCGAGACATATATGTCGGTATGTTATTTAAAGTTTACAGTACAATTTTTCTTTTCTGGTTCATAATAATACATATACTATAAGGCTCACCCGCGTCGAAGGGTCTAAGAATTAAGTAGAAATAATACTGACCATTGTCAACGCTGGGTAATCTTTTGCTAGATTATCTATATATTAAATGCAGGATGTCTGGTCGTGTTTGTGCGGTAATCACACCCAAACCAAGGAATAGATTTGACTGAAAATTTTCACTATGTTTTTAAAGCTCAAGAGATGGTTCTTGTACAAAAAAAAATTGACCTGCAAGGCCATAGCGGTCTTAAAATAGCGTATTTCTAAAACTTTTTTTTTTTGATAAACAAACGACTATTTAAATAAAACAAAAAATGAAGGCCGTAAAATTTTATGAATGATTATTGCTGGATTTTGGAATGTATCTTTGCACACTTTTTTAAAGGATATTATAAGGTTTAGAGAAGAAAAAAACAGAAGAGAGAATAAGACAAAGGATTTCTCACAATAATATGAAAGATGAGCGGGAAAAAGCTCAAAAATTTGCCAAATACCTACTTGCAGCAAGAATAATTTTTAAAATTTTATGATTTTTTGTTTTTTGTTTTATATGAAGGGGAAGACTTCAGAATTTCTTTTAGTTTCAATTTATTAATTTCCAGGGCAACATCGGGCAAACTTACTCTAGTAGAAATGAAAGCCAATTTGATTGAAAAAACAAATTTAATTTGAAGAATTACAAAACTTTATCTGGGAGCCTTACAGGTTATTTGATTTAGAATAAATCCTGATGGGAATTGAGACGACATGTGGAGGCATTGTTTGCATAATTATATATTTTATTATTAGTAAGTGGACGTATTGAAAAATTGATGGCGAATAATGTTTAATTGTAAATCTCGTTTAGCATGTAATCATCTTTATACATATTGGTTGTTCAAGAGGATTTTATTCATAATCCGGACTACCTTTTAAAAAAAATAGCTTTTGGGATGTCTACTTCATAAATATAAACACATCATTATTCCGTGGACTAATTTCATTCAATGATGGGTTCATATCCACATTTGTGGAATGGATTGAGATACTTAGGGAAATTAGACATAGTTTGGAGCCTTCATTTGGGATTATATGAGTCTGTGTAGTTCTACCATTCTTTTTTAAATAATATGTCCAAAGAATGTATAAAAATATTATTGTACGATAATTTGTTTGGGGCTGCAAATGTAATACTGACTACATTTTGAGACAAATCCTCATTCCAGCTTGCTTTCGTGCTGACGAATATCGTATATGAGCTTATTTTGTATGTAGATGCAAGTAAGAGTTATGTTTATTTTATGTTATACGAAAACAAATAAAAAACCTTCTTCAGTAAAGGAGAAAGACCCCGACTTTCACTCACGCACAATGCCAGACTCTCGTCCATAATTAAATTCGTAGGAGAAGCAGAGAATGATTATTCCTTTCCCTTCCTTTCTTCGAAAATCCAAACGGCGACAGTGCTGGGGTCGTTGTCTGCTCTACACTCTGTTGTATATTATATCATATAGAAGTAAGAAAGATTACTATCATTCTACAATGTCCCACGACGGGCTCATTTTACAAAGAAACACAAAAAACGAAGTGGAAACTTGTCAATGACTAGTGTCTTATTATTTGAAGTGGCATATTCATAATATTTGGATACAATACATGGGCGTACGCCCCCCTCCAAATACAGCAATTTTTGAAGTTTTTCTCCAAAAATTTGAATATTTTAATTTTTTGGAGAAGAAATTTTTTTTCAGAAATTTAATTTTAAAAATTTTTATCCAAAAAATTTCAGTTTTTTCTCAACAGCTCTTGTTTTTTTGAAAAAGCTGAATACTGTGGATTTCTGACTTTTTTTTTTCCAAAAATGTAATATTTGAAATTTTTTTTTAGAAAAATTTAATAGGGTTTCACCTACTAAGAAAGAAAAAATAGATTAATCAAAGGTTAAAATTGGATGTTGTGCTTAGAGTTGTTAAAAATATGTCCTCCCGGTTTGTAAAAATAAAAGAAATCGAAAATGACCGTGATAATCCTGACAATTTGAATAATGAAAACAGTTTATCTGCCATGACGTTATTATTAGATGAGCTGCAATTAGCCATGAGAGGAAATCAATCAACACACTGCCCACCCTGTACATAGTAAAGGCACCCCACTTAAAGGAACATATTTTATATACCTATGGTAATAGCCCTTTAATCAAAATATATTTCGATATCGTATCCCTAAAATGAGGTATTTTCAACATGCTGGAATTTCTCTGAAGCTATCCTTAATTCTACTTTAACAAGGGCTTACAATAATAATTCTCAGGACACCCTTATGGTTACACTTTGTCTTTTATGAACATCCCCACTAGTGATTACTTTATACTTAAATGTTCCCTTCTAAAGAATTAAATAAAAATGACAACACATTTGGAAAATAAAAAATCCTATTCAAGTTCCAACTATAAAAATTCTTACAATTGTTCTAGGTCATATTTTATAAACTCAGTCTATAATTGATGTATATTTGTGGAATTTCCACAGGAGATGTCATGCGTAAATTTTAGAACTCTTCCACTCCAAATTTACAAAAGTATATTTTTACTCAATGAACTCTCTTTGTCAGGAGAATTAAGGATCTTGTATTTTTGAGAAAATAAATTTTATATTTCATGTCGTTACCTTCAGAACCTTTCTTCCAATCAGAAACATAAACAAAGGCCCAAAATCATTTGCTAGCTTAATTAGCCAATTTTCACAAATATGAAATAAATTATTCAATAATTGTTAGGAATTGTTCACAGTAGCTTTAAAAAAATTAATTCTAGTTAACCAATCAACGTTCAGAGCACTGATTAGGAGAAAGGAAGCAGAAAGTTCAACAATTGACAACAAAATACACTGTATATTTTTGTGTCAGTAAGGTAGAGCCCTGATCTTTTCATTCTAGTTCCACCAATCAACATGATTAGAAGAAAAGAAAAAGAAAGATGGATGGCCGAGAACAAAATGCAGTGTAAAGTTATTTGATACCCCTTAAGAAATTTTTTCACACCCTTGTGGCGGCTGTTTATATTTTATAGGAAAAAGGATCGAATCTTGAAAAAATAAATTGAATTTCTTGTTTTGCTTTTTTCCTAGTTTGGTGATCTATAAAGTACTCATTGCACGATGGACAATGGATCCCCTTCCCCTTATACCTCCATCACTGTCTGCACTATGATTTCATCTGTTGAAAGGAGGTAAAGGGCACAATTAGGCTTGATACATTTGCCCACATTTGAAAGTACCAGATTAAAGCAAGGTAATTTTACTCAATCATTAATAAATAG
Source organism: Lepeophtheirus salmonis (assembly GCF_016086655.4). NCBI lineage: Eukaryota > Metazoa > Arthropoda > Copepoda > Siphonostomatoida > Caligidae > Lepeophtheirus > Lepeophtheirus salmonis. The sequence continues at coordinate 7,885,205 of NC_052140.2, forward strand.
ATTTCGACAGTTTTTCAAGTAATCACGTTTTATGTGGATTTCTCAAAGTCCACATAAAACTCGGGAGTGAGTCATTCCTCCTTTCTTTAAGATGTGATTTAACAGATGCTATGAGTTTACAAAATACATTATATATCTTTTTTCCACTATCCATGGAGGAAATAGAGGAGAGTCTGCAGGGGGTGGACTGGAGGGCCTGTACCCCCCCCCCTCAAATTGAGGAATTTTATATAATTTAATATTTGAAATTTAACTTAATTTTACATTAAAAAAAAATAATTTTTTGAGAATCGCTACGAATATTTGGAATTTAATTTTTGAAATAAAAATTTAATTCTTTGGGAAAAGCTTTGTATTTTTTATTATTTTTCTAAAAGAATTAATTTTTGTGAATATCTGTGGACTTTTGTAATTTTCTTCGAAAAAATTTAATATTTGAAATTAAATTTTTACATTTTTTTTTTTAATTTACAAAACCTAATATATATATATAATCCTGCAGACGCCCCTGATAGCTGATGTTGAATCGTAGGCCTTTTTGGTATGTAAAAAACAACAACCGGAAATTAACATAATGCCATTTCATTAAATTAGCAGAAGGCAGCTGTGATATTAAAGAAATAAACACAATTTCTATTCTGTATCTAGAAAGAATATAATCAGGAGTTAATCTTTTAATGATTCTCAATTCTAACATGAGTCAAACATTGACTCACACTGTTAACAAATACCGTATGAAATAGGTCCAACAGGTCGGTAAAAATAAGACAACCCGAAAATAAATGTGGTAATTCTGACAATTTGAAGGATATTTGGAAGAAGAGCTGCTTAGCTATCATGATGTTTTATTAGACCAGCTGTAAGCAGTCGTCAGAGAAAGGAAACAAATACAAATCTTACTCCGTATATAGCAAGAACATACCTAGCCTAGAATTACTCCAATGACGATCCTCAATTATACTACAAGGTCCAACAAGGACGTATACTTATAACTTCCGATCAAAGCCTTATTGTTACTCTCTGTCTCTCATAAGCACATGAGGGGGTAACAGTGGGTAAACTGGAGGGCTCCCCCACAAATTAAGGAATTTTTGTTTTTTATTAGATTTTTTAGGCCTTATTTGGTCAAATTATGCAACAGAGCAAAAAAATTAAAATATTAATATTTTAATTTTTTCCAGTTCTCTTTGTATAGTTATTGATTTTTGAATTTCCCCCCCAAAAATGTTATATTTCAAATTTCATTTTTGAACTTTTACTCCCAAATTTTTTTTTCCCATTTTTTGTGAATAGCCCAAGATTTATGATTTTTTTTCAAAAATTTAATAATTGAATTTTTACTCAAAAAAATAATTTTTAATTTTTTTTGATGAATAACTATGTCTTTTTGGAAAAAAAAATTGGAATTTTTTTTGAAAACGATTGTCTTTAATCCAAGACAGAGCCTCTTTTATGCCAAGTATCTCGTCTTGGAAGATAGTGTTTTGAGGAGTGAGGGTTATGGAGGCTTCACCCCTACCTGATCACCTTTAGTTATTACAAATCCCGAACCAACGCCTATATAAGATTGCTTTTCAATCTCCTTATTCAGAAAGTGGAACTTCCATATTTTCGTTCGATTTATTTCGTCGTTTTGGAGGTTAGGAAATAGATTGGAGATAATTGTGTCCTGAGCAAAACTAGATGGAACACTCTTTGTTTTGATATGAGGTCATTTATTAATCCTTTCATTGTAGGTATTGACGATTCAAAGACACTCTCTCCCCCCCTCCAAAACAAGAGAGTTCTGTCTTCAAAGTTTCTCATTTATTCTATCCATATTGCCACCAAATCTATTGAAGTTTTTAAAATCCATTTGGCTCTCATGCCCAATACCTCGTCTTAATAAATTCAAAGCTCAAGGTCCTAAAGGAGAGCATCACTCAGCTCGAGAAAAGATTGCCACTTGTCCATCCCTGACCATCCCCACAATCTGGAGTAGATTCTCAAGAAGAACCCAGCATTTGAAAATATGAGTAATATTGATTTAGTGCTCTCTCATGTGAATAGATCTGGCGAGAAGGAGTTTCCTAACATAATGCCCAGCTTCAACTGCGCTTCCATACATCCGTGGACTGTGAAGGAGCCTTTAGCATTTTCAAGGACTTTCGAAGCAATAAGGGAACAGATGATTATTCAGTGAAATAAGGGCTTGCTAGAATAAAGAAAATATAATGTGATATAAATATGATTTTTTATGAATTATTTGTAAATTACAGGTTATGATCATTCTAAATTCTCAAAAGTGAAGAACATAGCCTCCTTGTTGTACGTTCCCTTTAAAACTATCCCTGGGTTTCCACTGGAGTCATTTACTCTGCGAAAAAAGAGAGAGAAATAGAGAGGATCGATCATAAATACCTTCACTTTTTAATCAATTTTGTTCTATTTTTTTAAAAAGAAATTTCATGGGTTTTACGGTGTTTTTCGTTCAGAAAATTTTTCTACAAAAATAAAATAAACTCATATTATAGAGAAACCTGTTTGAAGTATAGATATATATATATATATTAAAAATACTAATAAACTTTTATCATATTATGAAACGTGAGCTATAAACGAACTGATGACTTCTAAGTCTTAATATATGTAGAAATGCATTCAAGTGCTCTATAAGTTGTTTTATAAAGAATGTCATAGCAAAGTCCTTTTCAAAGAAATATAAGTATACCGTTTTCCTTTGACTGTAAGCTTCGAAAACTTACGACTATATAGTATTGTTGATTGTCCCTCATAGACACACAAGGGACGTAGAGGGGATGAAGGAACTTTATTAATATTAACAAGTTTATTTATATATATATATAGAGAGAGAGAGAGAGGCTGGAGATTTTAAATCTGGAAAATTCAAGGATAATGTATACAGGTTTAATTTTATCTAACGGCACGCATTCTATTATTTTCAATCCGGAATGACATTGGTGCAAAATCAAAGAGGAGGACATCTCTGAACATAGCAAGCTACGACGGTTGGAAAGAGCAAAGAAAGTTCTAAATTTTCTCAAAGCCAATAAAAATTCGGGCTATGTTTTGCTCTTTTCGGATGAAAATTTGTACCATTGAATAAGATCAGCCCTTCATTACAATTTATTTCCAAAAACTAATTAAGCAATTGACAATTTGTTGGCTCTTACGTAACAGGGTCCATTAAAGTGAAGCCAATCACTCAAACCAACCACCTCCAGCTTCAACCAAAACCACCAACCTGGCACAAGCCTTAGTGAGGATCTCCTTATCTATATTGCCCACTGCCTCGATAATATAACCCTAAGATATGGTATTAGATTATCTCTTCACACATAGTGATCCAAGTGGTTCATACCCGCTGAGATAAGAGGTCCTACTTCCTTTGGCCAAAAGTTCTTAAAAATATTTATTTTCCCGGAATAAATCCTGCTACAATTTCCCGGTTAGGAAAGCCCAGAACCATTTAAAAGTCTGACATGACCCTGGAGCTGTCAACTTCAATTTAAGCTCCATTGCATCGCTATGTAGTTATTTGCGTCTTTGGGTGTGAACCCGGCTCGGAGGCACACAATAATGGTCGCACTCTGTTGTTGTATTCGGAGAATATCGAAAAGATTTTGTATATTTTCTGATACAGTTTTGTCAGTTGAATCTGATTAGAACACTTTCATTAACATATTTATAATAGACAGTCAGGAATATGTCCTTTTATGAGTTGATTCTATTTTGACATCATGTTTTCTAACATTTCGAAGAAAAGAAAAAATATTATTCTGTGTAGATCAAGATCTGCCTCGAATCCAAAAATACTTTTTTCTGGATTCAAATGGCGACAGAAGGTAATGAGCAACCCCGAAAGTTATTTAAGAAATTATAATCATAGAAATCCTTCCTTCCAGTAACAAAAAAAAAATACATGGCAGTGTCAATTTTCTCATTTAATGTTAACTCTCTACGAAGTCTATCACGGAACTTTAATCTGTCCCGTCTATTGAAGTTCCTAGATATCCCTGACATAATTTGGTTGTGTGATACTACATGTAATTTAGAAAAGCATTCTATTTTACCGGATCGTTATACATCTTTTTCATCTTTTAATAGTGACTTAGTGAATCCTAAAAGATAAGTCACTCGGAGTATTTGGAAACTTTCTTCTAAATAGGAACGCCATGCAGTTATTATTGTGTTTCTCCATTCCAGGGGCACGCCCAAGGAGATTATTGAGTTTACAAAACTGCCCAGTTCAACTGTTAACGATGTTACAAAGGCTTTCAAAGAGTCTGATGGGAAGTGAACACCACCCCAAGAAAGACTCATGATCGTTCTGAGAGCAAAAAAACGCACTCCAGACCTCCTGCAGCAAAGTAAATGTGGCGTCCTGGCTCACCTGATACTACCCCTTGGACTACTAACTGTGTGTAGTGGGTCTTGGAGAGAGATACTATTAAACATACATATATACAGTCCACTCATTGCGCGCTTCCATTCTGGAGGGAGTATATAATATGGACAAGGAGTTTTAAATCTGGAACAAGTTTATACCTCAATATCTTGGCAAGCCTAATATTTATATTTATGAAAGTGTGCTCATTAGATTTAGCTGATAAAGCTGTATAAGAAAACATATAAAATCCTTTAGATGTTCTCCAACTACGAACGCCGCGGGGCGTTTATTATTTGCCTCCGTCCCGGGTGCAGAGAAAAGGACACAAATAATTCCATGGATACTTCTACTAGAGTGTTTAAATTGACGTTAACAAATCAGATGCCATACTTGAATTTTCCATGAGTGCAGTTTGTACAAATTTTTTAAGTCGAACCGGATGTATTCCCGGAAACTAATCATTGTAAGTATTTTTGAGATATGGAAATGTGGCCTCCTAGCTTGCCAGATCTGAACAACTTAGACAACTATGATTTGAGTGTCTTTGAGAGAGGGTCTAATAAAGGTTCACATAACATTGCTGCCTCCTTGCAGCCTTCAATTCTCAAGGTAGTGGCCAACATGAATGAGGAGTTGCTCATCAAGGCCTTTCCCAGGTTCAGGGCCATTTTGGAGGCTGTGGGGGGGGAGGTAGAGGATGTTTGACTTAACAATGGATAGCATCTTCACTATAGATCCCATCATGTACGAGCAAAAGATTACTGAATTGCAGAATTTTTTTTGGAAAATAAAATATCCTTAAATTTTCCGGATTTCAAATCCCCACCCTGTATAAATATTAGAATAATAAAGTATGAATAGTCAAAAATCTAGGACGATATATATTTTATAGTATACACATTACAAATACTATTAATATATATATATATATATATATTAAGTAGAAATAATTATTAATTAATTATCCTAAAAGCCTACAGATATGATCGGTACATACATGACTCTACGGAATTGTTGTTGAGTAGCCAAGTGTGATAAACTTTGTAATCTATTCCTGGATTTTACAACACATTAAACAATATATAAATATTAGTGTTGGGTCTCGATCTGGAAATCTTAGACCATAGACGTGCTACAATACGCCAGGACAATCTCCTGCGATCCAAGGCAGGAAAATTTTCTCCCTCGCCTTCAGATGAATGTATGTCGTGACCCTTTTATCTTGTCCTGACTTTTCTGTCGACTTTTTACGGCTGATAATGGATCTGGGATCATTAGCTTCTAAAATAACCATACGAATTTACTTTTGTACAAGTCACATATGGTACATTGTTGTTGACAAAAATCCTCGTCACAGCTCAATGCCGTTCCTCCTATCTAGATTCAATCTTCTTGATATCTGGAGCAGCTTTCGTCATGATGCCCGAAACTTTATCAAAGTTTGTTGATACAACAACGTTTCTTTCAGCAAAAGAAAAAAAGAGACTCCATCATACAGGTGGATCATAAAAAAATCGTCGGTGTACGCAAGCGCTGATTTGATCTTAACGCCCTGCAATTTACACAATTATAATTTTATTATCTAAAAAGGTATTTCAATTAGCTTGAGTGAATAAATAAATATAATTACAACAATATAATGTACTATATATAACAATACGGAACACTTATTTTTTCGATATAATCGTATGTATTGTTGTAGCTGATGTGGGGGTATTTGAACATTTACACAATACAATGTTCTATAGAAAAGAGTCTACGTCACTCTGCGGCATATTAGCACCATAGACATTCCTGATGGATTAGCAATATTTCCTTCAATGTTTAAAGCTTCCAAACTATTTCATTAAATAATTATTAGAGTTTATCGCAGAGGATACAAAAATAAACGAATATGTATAATAATCGTCGTCGTTAAGAGAACTTGAATTGCTCTTCCAAATACTGGGATGGGAGGATTTTTTTTTTTTTAATATACATTGGTGTATTTTGTAGAAAATACGACTTTGTCCATGATTAGGAACAGTGATTACTAGGGATGGAGTCATTAATCGGGAATCGGATAATCCGGTGTTTTTCCTGGAAAATGGATCAACATTGGGAGAATAATGTTTAATTTGCTATTTCGAGTATTATTTATTTTGGTATTAAAATATCTATTACTTTTCCAAGTTATGAAAAAAAAAGAAACCCAAAAAATATGGAGTTTTTTACTGTAAAATTTAATATGTGAAATTTAATTTAATCTGAATTTTGTTTAAAAAATTTGATTTTTGCAAGAAATGTTCTTATTTATGAACAGATATGGATTATTTCAAAATATTTTAAATATCGAATCGTTTATTTAAATTTTTTTTCCAAAAATGTTAATATTTTACTTTTTTTTCACAAAATTTAATTTTTTAAATCTTTTTTCATAATTTTTTTTTTTTCTTTTAGATCCAAAAACCAAGCCTCCCCCTATCAAAAAATATATATATATATTTAATCCTGTGGACGCCCCTCATAACAAAATGGTATTTAGTAACTATCGGAATTGACATCGGTAATTCTACTAGAATCGCATCAGAATCGGGATATTTTTTCAATCGTGCTATCACTAGTAATTACTAATCACTGTTCCTCATAATGGACAAAGTCCTTGTAATTAGTTACATATGTATATCTATATTGTATCTATATTTTACATATATTTGTTCTCAATTTGTATACGAGTTATCATTGACGATATTCACGTGATGTACAAAATCCTAAATTTAGAAGAATAAAATTTTTTTTGAATGTTTTTAAACCATTTTTCATTTTTTCAATAGTTAAAATTACAGAAAAACTAACATTATAAACATATTTGACATGTGTACCATTATGATGCAAAAATAAATTAGAGAACCGAGTGAGGATAGAATTCGAAATGAGAAAATAACGACTTGTTTATCAGACCTTGTATATACTGGGTGCAACTTCTATTTAACAACCAACACAATTTTTATTTTAATAAATGGATTTTCAACCTAACCTTATGGATCGATTTTATTAAAAACCAATGCCAGGTTAAATTTGAATCAAACAAAAAAATGTATTCAATATAATCGCCTTTGGCGTCAATAACGGCCTCGACTCGACCTTGAAAATGGGAGCAGGGCTTGATAACTGTCTCCTTTAGAAGATTCTGGAATTCTTGATGGGTCCTGGTAATAAGTTCAGATTTGGTGTTGGAGGATGATCTGTTGGTGTGTCGCTCAACTGGATCCCATACAAAGATGTCCATGGGATTAATAAGCAGTGAGCCTGGAAGCCAAACACTGCGTCCAAGAAACAAAGTTGAATGGAGTTTATGTTTTGGCCCATGTTTGTTTGTTTGTCACCAGGATTACGGCCAAAGTTATGGACCGATTTGTATCAAACTTGCTACAAAGATTATATATGGTCACTGTAAGAGGTCATTAAATTTTGAGAAGTCAAGGTCAAGATATTACCATAACTTAGCAACAAATTGAGATACCTAAGTCATTTTGATTTTAGGCAGAGTTTTTATCTACCGAGTGTCCATTTTAGTTTCGTCTTTTGTCCCTGTGAAAAGAAGATTCACATCTAGAAATAAAAAATTGATATTATTTATCCAAGTTAAGCATCCCAAAGCAGGGAATCTACAGGGGTTAGGGTAGAGGGCCTGTAGCCCCCTCCCCCCAATTCAAGAATGTGTGTTTTTAACAAGAGAAAAATTAATTATTGATTTGGAAGGAAGAAAAATTTGAATATGAAAAAAAGTATATTTCAAGTATATCTTTTCTAAAAATTAAATTTATAGACGTTCCTTTAATGATGTCACCAGAAAGGGAAAAGAGTTACTTAATAAATTTGTGGTGTTTGCCCTGCAATTTTCTTGTTGTCGGACCTTGTTCCAATAACGTTGGAATCACTAGAATGGCCGCTCTACCTGCAAAACCTGCATCTAAAAAAAATTTTCATAAAAATTAACATTCATCTAAGTTATGGTGTTATGGGTTTTTTTTCTTCATTTCATGTGACCTTGGTGTTTGAAAGTAACATCTTTAATTTCAATGGCCTTTAACTATTGACATATAATAAATAATCGTTCTACAGAGTTCCATTAAGATATATTTGATATCTTTTCCCCGATCCTTCTTAAAAAACAAAAACAAAAGTTTTTTGTTAACTTGACCATTGACCGTGATCTCTCAAAGTTTTAAAGCCGCTTACTCTTAACATATTTAACCTTCCTACAAAGTTTCACCAAAAATAAATTTGCAACTTTTGTCCCTAATCCTAATAATATAAGGACAAGCCAACCGAGTCGGAAATATATCTTCCGGTCAACTTCTTTGGCGGAGGTAAAGACCGCTTAGGAAATCAGTCCGAGGATAGATTTCACCCTACCTTTAATTGAGACCAATATTTATGCATAAAAGGTGTTAGATTATCATAATACGATACTTATTTGCTCTCTTGATCATACACTGCTCGTCCCAGCCCTGTTAACTTTTATATAATTCGACTTTCTTCTTTTTTAAGAAAAATATTAAAGAAAAATTAAAAATTAGAAATAAGACACACATAAAAATAACATAGAAAATAGAAATTAAAGAGCTCATGTTAGTTTTGTTTTGTACTTAATTGGTTATGCTTTAATATATCGAAATATGAATAAATTGCAATCACTCATCATTCATTCATTATTGAATTGGCGAGTGTGTAGATTTCAATGGACCAATCGGTAAATTATCTGGGGGAAAAAAGAAAAAACGTAAACTTTCATGTTTTTTCGAACTATAATCGAATAATTTGTTGTACTCTTTTCTTTTAGTGAAATTTTAAGTGATGCTTTTTTTTATTAAGTGTCTAGATTTTTTTTTAAATCCTTATCAAATTTTTTTTTCAAATGACATTTTTATCTATTTGATAGAAAAAGTAATTTATTATTGTTATTCGAATTATTAAATTATACATCCACGCATCTAATAAAATAAATTAAGAAAGACCAGTTTTCAGATTTTCTATTGCTTAATTAACCTATGGTATGTGTTAACATATAAACAATCTTGAAGAAAAGGAGAAAACGCTAATTTTATCTATTATTGATGTCATGTATACATACAGCCCCATATTTCAAACATATTTGAGTTAGTCATAGGTTTTTTATTCACATTTGATGGATGAGTTAAGCTACCCAGGACGTTATATGATAGTTTATAGCCTTTATTTATTTAAAAGACTTATACTGGCCCCGTTACCGCTCTTTCAAATAAAATCTATCAATTTTTCAATTATTTTTGATGACGATCAATGTAGGTTACCCTAATTGCCTTTTGTGACACATCCAATGAGTTAATAAGCAGAGGCGTAGCTAACTTTCAACATTTGGGGGGGCTCAGTCCCAAAAACTATCAACTATGAAGGGGCAGGAGTGGAGGGGAGGTTGCCCCACCCCCTCAAAAAAAAAGGGATTTTTTATTCTTACTAGAAAATTGAATACTTCAATTTTTTTTTTCAAAAAATTTAATTGTCTGTGAATAGCTATGGATTTTGAAATTTTTTGAGAATAGCTATGGATTTTTGAAATTTTTTGAGAATAGCTATGGATTTTGAAATTTTTTGAAAATAGATATGGGTTTTTGAAATTAATCTCTTAAAAATTTAATTTTTAACTTCGAATTGTTTTTCCAAAAATATTGATTTTATGTAACAACTCTGAATTTTTGAAATTTTTTTCCAAAAAATCTAAAATTTACAGTTATTTTCCAAGAAAATTAATTTTTCAATTTTTTTTTTTCAGTAAAATTTAATTTTTCATATTTTTTTTCCAAAATTTGTAATTTTTCATTTAAAATCCATATTTATATAACACAGCGAATGCCCCTGAACACTGTATTTTAATTTGCCCTGCAACGAAATTGAACGGATGTGGTGAATTGCCTGTTTGTTCGTTTGTTAGTCCCCAAGTTTATGGCAAAAGTTAGGGATTGATTTTTTATCAAACTTGGTAAAAAGATTTTGTATGGTCACAGAAAGAGACCATTACATATTGAGAGGTCAAGGTAATACAAAACGTAACTTTAAAAAAATTCAGATAAATAACACATTTGATTTTAGGACTTACTTTTGAGCTCTACCGAGTGCCCATTCTAGTTACTTATACAGGATTGATCTTATCTCGTGTTACGGATTTGATTATTTTCCAACTTTTCAAGAGTAAAATTTAAACGAGAGGTTTTGTGAATACATTTATTTAACAAAATCTTATGTAAATAGTGCTTGGCACAACTTTTATCCAATATGTGAGCTCTTAGCTCTAATAATTGCCTCAATAAAAGGCCTCAATCCCTTGCATACCTTGACTATGTAGTCAGTCTCAAGCTCGGTCCACTCCTTCTAGATGGAAGCCTCGAGAGACTAAAGACTACTGTGAGGAGTAGCACAACCTCTCTGCTCCAGACGTGCCTAGATGGGATGGCCACATGTTGAGGTGCAAAAAAGTCTGATGTTCGGTTGTTATGTAACGGCTGTTCTGCTTATTCACAGTGTCATCAACGGTGAAAATGTTTCATCAGAAACGAGGCCGAATTTTTGTTGCCCTTGAGAAAATTTAAAATCTACTTTCCTCTTTTCACCCGTCTCAACTTACTCTGTTCAGATATAAGATATCTTATTGTCCCCTTCGTGATATTGCACCAATGTCCTTCCGGATCGAAAATAATAAAATGTGTACCACTATATAAGATCAAACCTGTATAATAAGTTTAAGCTCAAGATAAACTCTTCTAATTTAAAAAGAAGCTGGAGACGCTTCTGTTAATAAGAATGATTTGTTGATAGAAATTGTCAATACTTCGTTGAGGAATACAACTCTAATCCACACTCAATTTCGAGAAAAAAGACAATCCAATAATTAATCTGGCTTTTATGTTGACTAGGCATATATCTAAGGATTTCCTCATGTATATAATTTGAGTAAAAAAGGATTGACTCATTATTTAAATACAGAGAGGACATTATTCCTTTATGTATATAATTTCCTACCCACTTCTCACACAACGAGTAGGATGTGTCTATCATAAATAATATGATGATCACATGTGCAAAGTGAAAATTGAACTCAGAGTGTGTCATTTAGCAAGTAGGTCTGTAACAAAAAAAAATGAAAAAATGTTGAACATATGTATATTATTTTATGTACATGATATGTACACCATTTTACATATGATCATTCATAATATGATATGAATTATGATATGTTTCAAAAAGAGGGATCGTTTTGAAAGCTCAGCTGATTTCTCTTCATGATGGTCCATCATGTCTCCTACGGAGACAGATATTGGCATCATATATGTATTACATACATTTATTGTTATTCTAACTACCCGGACATATATTTGGTGTTCCAGCCGGATGGTACACCTGCACACACGTCCAAAAAGGCCCAGAAGTGGGCCTTTTAATACCCGGTATTATAATACAGTATCGAATGAAAGACTATGTAGAATTTTAATATTTTCGTGGAGAAATAATGTGACAATGATTTCGTGGGAGTACTTGAGAGGTAAACAGCAGTTGCTGTGATTGACTTTTGGCCTAACTACCAGATGATTTTTGGCTTTTTTTTTCTGTTTCTTTTCGAGAAAATTTTGCGTCATACACTAAAGCTAATGCTCATGTTATTAATACACAATCTTGTGGTTACACTTATATTTAGAGGTAGATAAAGTAAAATAACCTGTTCAAGTAGTTAAAAACAACACTCATATGCTAAAAATGCTTAAGATTTACAACTCTAGTGATATATGGAAGAGTTTCCTCTTAAGATGTTCCTTATTAACATAAAAATGTATATACTATTTCATTGTGAGCTATTAACTTCCTGCTTCTCCTCCCAATATTAGTGTTCTGAACTTGGCTTGATAGAATTTGAAGAAATATTGTTAAATTCCCAACAATTTCACTAAACAAAATTTGAGTAAAAATTCCATAGTTTGGAAGAATTTTGGACCTTTATTTTCTCTTTGCTGTGGTCATAGATAATCAAAATGTCATTCTGATTTTACATTTTGGTCTACGCAGGCTTGTACATTGAACAGGAACACGAACACTTTTCGTTTATTTTTTGAACGAATGAACAATGATGCCATAGTTCGGCCTTGCTAGTAAATAAGGTTACTCGGAAATAAATATATCTGTTCAGCGTATTTTTAAAAGAGGGAGGCTGTTGAAAGGTTGCCTTGAATAAAAGTACTGCCCCTAGACAGCTTTTGAGGCTGCCCTAAAAAAAAACTACCTGGATGCTATTTTGAGGCTGTTAAAAACCAATTTGAATAAATTGTGACAAAATTTTATAAAAATTAAGAGCATCATTTTTACTAGTATATTGAAGACCTGTACATTTCAGTACCCCTGGGGATTTATACTAGATAAATATTAAATGAATAAACTAATCATTCAAAAAATATCAATTGAATGGGCAAATGAACGAGTGAACGGCGAACTGAAAGTTTTGCAAAATGAGCGATTAAAAGGAAAAGGTGTGAACGGGTACAAGCCTGGGTCTACATACTATTAAGTTGATGTTGTATGATACACAATGTCCTTGGTGTTTATTCTCGTGTTAATATCAATATTCTCTAATAATAATAGTTAATGTATTCTGTAAATTTTCAGATTTCCCATGATGAATCGAGAGACAAGTATTAGGAGTGTTTGTAAAGTGTTTTTTCTAAATGGTTATAAGCTATAGTTATATTAATTTATCTTTTAATTTATGATATTTGAAAGTTAGCTATTTTATAAGTTGACTTCACAAATTTCAAACGTGATCTATAGTCTATACAATCACAACTCTGTAACAGTCTAAACTATCATGTTGAGTAGAGCATAGCCACTAGCCAGGCTAGTGCATTACTTAGTCTTGTGAATAGTCAATGTCATCAGAAGAGTAAAGAGTAAGTTAGCAATGAGAGTATGTTTGTGATGTTGTTCCTCAGTTACAGAGTGCATAAATTATGTTCAGAAACTAATGAATGTATTAGGAATAAATAGATTTTGATCCATTTCATTTGCTGTTCATCTTGTTAAATATCTTATTTTCCAATTATTTTTTTATACCTGCCATAATTATTTACTACATATAAATAAAAACTACCCATGGCTATAAATTGAATCTGTAGTCATAGTCTTTAGACTCAAATGACTCAATAATACTTATATAGGCTATAAAATGTATTATTAAAACATTTTGTATTGGAGCCAGCAGAATTGGTGAAATCAAAAAAAAAATGGAGTCAGAGCCGGGTATTTTATGTAACGACTCTGCAGCCCTGCTAGCAACCAATTACATTTTTTGATTTATCCTTTCAGCTGAATATGCTAATAATTTGAATTCAATATCCTTGTCTAATAACATCCTCACTAGCTTGCTACAAAAATGTAGCGAAAGAGGATCAACTCAACTAGTTTTGTTTCCTTTGGGTCACCTCAACTCAGTACAGGTTATCAAGTGTTTATGGCACCAGAAAGGCTGGGAAATGCTGATTTAGATAGAATTAGTTTGATTTTCTAAAAATCCAGAATACTTCCCTCCTAAGTAAATGTCCACATTCTCTATATAGATGTAATTTGATTTTCTAAAAATCGAGAAGAATTCATATTTTGCCAACATTTGGAAAATCCAAAAAAGTATCGAATTATCGATAGCTACAAGATTAAGTTTGCAAAAAAAAAGAAAAAAATTACAATGGGTACAATGAAAAGATGTAAGGGATTTATTTTTGCGTTTGGAGGCTTGTCACAAGAAATTGGATGAACTTTTCAAAGTTTTCATGTTTACATGTAAGCATTTTATGTCTTAGCTATCAGTTTCACCTAGACAGCATTTATTTTGATAACAAATAATCTAAAAAATTTCATTAAAGGTAAAAAAAGTCAGGTTAATTTTTTTCTGATTCAACACAATTCCTATTGGCCAGAATTTGCTAATTATAGGGGATTGATTATTTCAAACAATCCAATTGCTGACAATAAATGTAAGAATTGAAGTGATTGAAGAAGAATGATTTAATTACTTTTTTCTTTAGGCAACAAGTGTTCGAACAAAGCTAAAGTATACTTAATAGTGACAGAACAATTAATCAGAATCGGAGAAATCGGGTGTTTTTTTCTAGAATCGGCAACGGGAAAATAATGTTTAATTTGCGATTTTTATTTATTAGTGGATCATTGGTGTTTAGTCCTATAATGGTAATCCTTTGAACAAAGGCATGAGGGAGAGTTGATCCCAGCAAACTGCTGTTTATCTATCGAATCCCATGTCAGTGACATTTTTTTCGTTAATATTATTAATAATTGCTATATCGTAAAATTGTTAAATATTATAAATTATATGTTCTTAATTGCAATATTGTTATAGGCAAGAATCGGATTCTATATTATGAAAAACACAAAAAATAACTTACACAGACCTACAAAATTATAAACATGTTCACGTTATTTAAATTTATATTCACCATAGTTTGATAAAAACTCAAATGGAATTGTTGACTGTATTAATAAAAAATATTGATTGATATTGAATGTTAATTTGACATTTTATGATTTTCCTTAATGCATGTTAAAATGAAAAAATGGTTTCCATATTAGATATATTTCCAAGCAAATTTTTGAATTGTGCTTCCACAATGTACCTACAAATCCAATATTCATTTTTTTCAATGAAGAAAGTATAATTAGTTTAAAATAAAAATACATGTAAAAAGAATTAATATTATTTTATTTCAAAATTCATTAATATTTTATATTTATATAATAATTTTTAAAGGTTATGTAAATTGCTATGTATTCTTGAATCGCTCATAATTTATATAAAATATATTGAGTTCAGAAGATTCGTCTAAGTTTTTGACATGGCGTTTTTATGATCATGGGATCAATGTTTTGAGTAAGTTTAAATATGAAAGCACATAGAAATCAAATTCAAGAGAGAAATTTTGAACTGTATACTAGTTGTATACTAAATCATTCCAATTATGATGTTTCCAATTTTATTACTTATATAACCAAGATTCGTGTCTCTTGAAATATTCCATATTACGCTGGAAAAGTGATTTACTCTCGCTTCTCCTTTGTTACGCTTATACAATACGAATAGAATATCAACGCTCTGTTCTGATTACTTCTAAAATACAAACACTATCATCTCTGAAGTGAATATTTTTTTTTTGTTAGAATTCAGGTGATGGAAAACAAGTCGTTATTAGGCCAGCGTACCCTTACGGACGCCCTCTTGAACAAAGATTCGCCTAGGAATCTTCGTTCACGATTCCCAAGGACACATTGTGCATAAATAAAATAACGTTCAAAAGTGGTTGGTAAATCAATGATGATAGTTATTTATGATATGGAATGACTTAAATTTATTCATACTGATCATCCGTGTTTCATAATTAATAATAATTTTATAAACATACAACCCAATTGTGCAACTTTATTTGGGCCAAAGTGAGATGAGACGAATGGTGATAAAAATGAGAACTAGACGCGAACGAAGTAAAACAAAATCTGACGAAGCGAGACTATGACCTTTTTGGGCGTGCATCTTTTAAGAAGTGATCTTTTTGGTGCAGATCAATTCAGCTTGCTTTTTTTAGACACAGAATCATTTTGGCGCAATCTAAATATATTTGTATCTTAAATGCTGGCAATTCCTGTCAAATCTAAATAATAAGTTGAGGAAAGTTCGTATTTTTCGCTTTATTTAAATGATTTATAAGAAGTCGTCCGATTTAAGGAAAGGATGTCCCTTTCTCTTTGCTAACTTGTTGTAAACGAGAATATAACTTCATACTTCCCTTTTTATAATAGCCCAACATTTATAATTCAAAAATGAGGAGAACCTTGCAAAAAAAGATTTAAAGGATACATTTGTGGGTGCAGCAAAGAAGCAGGGGAGGGTTCGTCATGGCATAAACTCCGTCTGGTATTTTATCCTTAGTCCAAACCAGATGTATCTAAGATATAGAATATCTTCCGGGTTTTTCTTTAGAGAGAAACCCTTTAAAGGCTCACGTTCTATTTGCAACCAAATAAAAACAAATTCAC
This sequence comes from Lepeophtheirus salmonis, assembly GCF_016086655.4. Taxonomy (NCBI): domain Eukaryota; kingdom Metazoa; phylum Arthropoda; class Copepoda; order Siphonostomatoida; family Caligidae; genus Lepeophtheirus; species Lepeophtheirus salmonis. The sequence continues at coordinate 7,901,697 of NC_052140.2, forward strand.
ACCTAAGAACGGTTGTTACGTGTGTTCTTTTCCCTCTTATTATTGAATAAACCGTTGTGGTGTTTTCGTATCTTTCTCTGAAAGAAGAATTCTCGCTTACTTTTGCTGTAAGTTGCTTATAAAAATATCTGAATTTCAATACTTTCTCTGCACGAATATTGTTTTAAATGTAGAAAGTCCTCCTCTTCGAAGCAGTCATTCATTTTCTCCCACCTCAAAATCATATAACAACCAGCTGATGTTAAAAAAGGTCTTAATTTTTGGGAATTTTTTTTTCAAAAATCAAAAGTTATATACAAAAATATTAAATTTTCTACTAAAAAGCCACAATACCTTAATTTTTTTTCCAGCTCACAACTTGGGGACGCCTCTGCAATAGCCTCCCGGGTTCAGCCTGACTGTATACACATTATTTTATAATTTAACTGCGAAAGTACTTTTGATTTGACAAAGAACAAGGAACAAGCAACAGGATTATGAATCGTTTTCTTAATCCTTGTTTCGTCTTACGAGTCAAATAATCCGTTTTCAACTTTAACTAACGAAAAATACATCCTATTAACCTTTTCAGACAAGGAATTTCTTGGGATTTCCTATATACATAGACCTCAAACATTACAAAAGTAAAAAAAAAAAAATATTTTTATCATTCCATTTTTGCTGAAAAGTACTCTTGTACGAAGATTGTTTTACGATCTTACTACAGAAACTGGAGTACTCCAATTGTAAAATTTAAAGGAACAAAGAAATTTGATACGCAACATGTATCTACATGAACGCTACCCAAAAGTACTTTCTAATACAATGACAAAGAAATGCATACGAATTAGTTTAGAGCTACATAATTACAAAATAATCAAAACTATAGACAAAGAAATAAAAACATACTTTTGAGGATGAGAAATTCCATGTATTAGTAATGAATTCGATAGCTGATTGAATCTATAAATTTGTCCAAAAGAGTAAGATCAAAAGTAACTTGTCGAAAGATCCTTGATGAGGAAGAATTACAATAATAATTGACTCATACTCATTTGAAGAAAGCATTTTTTTCTTTTAATACAGAACTGATTATATTTAAGGGGGGCGCTTCAGAGCATAATTTGATCCATTTTCTTCTGCAAAAATTGTAAGATTGAATGGTCTTCATAGGTAAAAAATAGAAGGAAGAGCATAAATTATAGTAATAACATCAAAAAAGGACTCCTGGACCCACAAAATATATCAAAGCCTATTCAAAGGATATCATTACAACATTTTACCTATTAATCCCTCTAAATATTGAACGAATCATATACAAAATGACTAATTTGGAAGGTTTCACAAGATATGGCAATAATTGGACAACGCTTGAAAAGAATAACCTTCAATTTGACATTGTGTTATTGAGATTTGCAGGTGTCTATAGATCTTATGGTGAAGCTACTACTAGTCTTTGGAACGCGTAGAGTAGGTTTGCAATTTGTAATAGCACAATGCCGTTGAAAGACTTCCAATCATGCTCTATGATATTAATTTTGCACTTTCAAAAAGACTGTAAACAAGTTCTTCGTGTACAAAAGGTAAAAAATACATCTGTTATGCCGAAACTAAGATTGATATATTCACCAACATGTTCAAGCTCTTTTTAGTTTAGCTGTATATTTTCAATTGAATGTTGTTTGTTTGTTATTTTTTTCATAGAGTTTATTAATAAATTAATGAAATACAGGAATAATTATATGTGACTTAGAATTATATATCTGATTTATGTATTGTAATTGTTCATATAGAAGTAAGTAATATTTAAATAAGAAATTAGTTAATTTATTCGTAATTCATCTTATAAAATATGATTTAGCTTGAAGTTAAAATAAATACGGCGTTTTTTAGTTAATATTTAATAGGCAAGGGCTGTGTATAAAAAGTAAAGAGCACGCAAGGGTTAAAAGAAAAGCCCGGGAAGGAATAGACATGATTGAAAGTGAAATAAAGCCTCCGCCTAGTTCACGCTTGCTTTAGTCCACCTGCTCTGAGTCTGCACTAAAGGTCCTAAGAGTAGGATGCAGTTTGAATGCAGCATGCCACCTCCCTTTGCGTTGTGAGAGAAACATACGGCATGACCAAGCAAATTTAAAAATATTATTATGTATAGTTTATATTATAAACTGTTCATTATCGTTTGGTTTAAATAAACAACACAACTGCAGTGTTCTTTTCATCTATATTTTAAATTGGAGTACTTTGAGATTTTATGCACATTTGAGAGTTGCCATGATTTAAAAAAGGTTGATAAACGCTGGCTTAGATAATAAATGTCGTACTACTTAATGTATCCATTTATCTATAAAAATTAACAGAAAAAAGGCAAATTTTGATTGGTCTTAGAGCCCTTCTGAAAAGAATCATGCGGAAATGAAATGACTGCCCATCATACCTTCCTTTAATATTTAATTGTTCCTCACATAATAATACCAAAATATGTAATAATTTTGAGAATATTCACTGAAAAAAAAACGGGGAAAAGAATAATTGAATTTATAGGAAAAAACTATTTTAATCCTATAAGGAAAAAACTCTATAGCGGTAAGACTGACTCACACCTGCTTATAAATACATAGAGTGATAATGTGAAGAAGTAGTATTAGTTCTCAAAAAAGACGATAGAATAGTTCGGTATGTTGAAACATAGAGGGCACTACAAATACCTTTATTTTTTTAAATAATTTCGAGTGTAACAATTGTATAAATTTAGAGATGTCAATAAGGTAATAAAGCATTTTTGAAGGGATTATTTTAAGAAATATATTACTATATTATACTCCAATTTTTAAATTTAAATGTAATTTTATTCAGCCTATCAAAATATTAATAATGGATATGGAAGATTATTCTGACTCAAATTCAATTCAATAATTATTGATTCTTAAATTAGATAAGATTCGTGTGTATTCTCCGAACTTTGGTCCCTTGAATCCTCTCACGTTCACGTTTTCCCAAATGATTTATAATTTATATGCTTTTAGTAAAATATGAGATTAATAGAGTAGATTATTTTTATAAAACTATAATCCAAATCAATTATTCTTAATAAGAATCATTCAAAAAATTATTAAAGATCCTCTAGATCTATGATACAAAAATTCAGATACCTCATAAATAATATATTAGCCATAATATTAAAATACTAAAGCGAAAAAGCATATATTTTTTTTTAGTCGGGGTCACAATCTTCATGATTTATCTGAGATTTTTTCCAATATTTGGAGGATTTTGTAAAATTTGCCGCTCGGGAGGTAAATTTATAGGCCACAAAAGTTGTTATGTTCAACCTGGGACTATATACATCATATTTTAATAACATACGCCTGTAGTAATGACGTGCATATCCAACCTGGGACTGCATATATATATATATATCTTATTTAAATAAAAAATTGGTTTAGTAATGGTATACAGTTTGATGGGATTTAATAACTAATGAGATGCAAATTATTCATTTAATTTGAAAAAAAAAAATGTTGGGTCTTATAGCGGAAAATACTGCGTTTCCAAATTTTTTAGTCAACTATTAATTTTCTCTAACCTACTGTCTCGGTGTCAAAGAATTTCCCTTACTCAGTATCGTCACTATATGTATAAGATCTCTATGAAAAACAGTAATTTAAAATCTTAAGGAACTTTTGAAATTAATGTATTTGAGTGGAAAAATATCTTCCAAATATGTTTGGAACTACCTTTGTAAAATGATCATAAAATAGCATATAGATGGTGCTACAGAATAAGTTCCTTTTTCCAAAAGGCAATAAAACAAGTTTCGAAAATCAGGAAAGTCGTATTTTCTTTCATAATGGTAGTACACATTTAAATTTTTATTATTATACGGTTTTTAAAATCATATCAGAATGGGCACGTTCCCCCATTGTTCATACAACAAACTTCTATTATTTTAATACGGTATTTTTTATGTTTCTCTTTTAATATCTTTTCACTTTGAGCTTTTAGAGGTATAATTATTTTATGCAGAAAGATGCAAATATAATGAGCAACATATCTTATTTTATAGCTACGAATGATTAATTTATAAAATAATTAGTGTTTGGCGATTTTGTTGAGTTCTTAAAAATACTTCTCAAATAAATCTTGTTACAATTATTACCTGATTTGAATAAACCTCACCACTCTAATATTATTGCATAATACCAAACCTGATGGGATTCATTTTAACTCTTTAGCATCGTTATAGGTGAAGTTATTTGTGTTCAGAATAAATTGCAAATTTCAAAATATGAAAATGAATTGAAAAAATAGTAGTTTCAGGGGTGTTTACAAGATTTCTTTTTTGTGGAGGGGTTTTGGTTTTTTATTTTTTTGTTTAGTGTAAAAATTAAATTTTTGGGGTAAAATTTCAAATATAAAAATTTTTCTAAAAAATTTCCAAAATCTATAGTTATTCTCAAAAAATTTAATTTTTTGGAATAAAATTTCAAATATTAAATTTTCTAGTAAAAAACAAAAATTCCTTCATTTTATTTGGGGGCTCCAGCCTATTCCCTGCAGACGCCTCTATATTAGAAATTAAAGTAATTAACTGATTTTCATAAATCCCACCAACAGAAACTCAGGAGCTTAAATACATTTAATTTAATTTTATAAATTGATCCGACGCGCCATTTTTGGCCAATATTTATATTGGACGTTCCTCACTACTCCAATGCATGATAGTTAGTGACCGTATTTCTAAGAAAACTTTAAAATCTCACCTCTAGAATGACCACCACGTCAACTTCTTCAGCCTGATTGCCATGCATGATAAAAAAGTGAGGTTATGTTGCTTCACCCTATGTATATCTGTCTGTTTGTTTGTGTGTCGGATGAGAGCTCAAGTTAAGAAAAGAAAAAGGAAGTAAATGTATAAAATAATGAATGAGCCTTTAGATGAGGTTTAGCAATGAGCGTGTAAAGATTAGGGACAATCAGTGAGCACTCTGTAGACTAAAGTACTCCCTGGCTCATCCCTAGTGATGAAAATCGAGTTTATATTGGGCATGTTAAAAAAAGAAACCGAAAATCAACAATGTAACCCTGACAATTTGAAGAATGTTCTGGAGGAGAGAAGCTTAGATGTCATGACGTTTTACTGGATCAGCTACAATAACCTGTGACAAGGGAGGAGGGGGAGGAGTAAATAAACAAGTTACATGGGCCACATCTATTCTGATGTCGATCCTCAATCCTACTCTTTGTCAAACGAGGACTATCAATTATAACTCAGCAACAAATCCTCTTCGTCTTTTATGAGTATATACGAATGTTCAATCAGGTTTTGAAAATAATTGAATGTAGTAGAAAATGAAATTCACTAACCAGGAGTTAAATAATAATGACAACAACAGCTGAGGAAAGTAATATTGATTCTTTAGACATTAAAAAAACGGGCGAGATAAAAAATACACCCAATTTTCATCACTAAATATGAGATATACCGGGGATTATTTGAGTCGAAAAATCTGCAATAAAAGTAAAGAAGGGATTTGTGTAAAGAAAAAACTAAGTAAACGGATTAGAAAACGAAAAACGATTGATGCGTGTCTTCTTTTTACTTTTTTGTGCATTATTTACTAGGTCCTCGGAATGTTAAGTCCTCCCTCTGAAGTAAGCATTCTCGCCTATGTTTGGTTCAAATTAATTAAAAAATACATAATAAAATATATATATACATGAATTTAAATCTAATTACAATATTTTCCTGCACTAATACTATTTCAAATATTGAAGGTTCTCCTCTTTATAGTAGTAGTTCATTTTCTCCCCACAATTCATATAACAGCGGATATTAAAAATGGTCTTAATTCTGTGATACATATATATGTCTTGCTCCCCTCTTCTCGTTGCACTCTTACAAAAAAACCATCTCTACTCATAAGTCAAAGTAATTAATCACATAATTAATAAAGCAAAATTGAAGCAGCTGTCGCTAACTCTTGACCAGCTGCTATCTTCATAAAAACTACTACGTAATTACAAATTATTCCTCATAATCCGGCTGTTTGTAAATAGGGAGTTGGGGGGGGGACTCGTATCTCAAGGTATTACTGTAACATATTTTTCCTTCTTAATTTAAAAGGAAAATGTCTATTAACTATATGAAGAAGTCATTTCGTCCCACGGCGAATGGAAAACGTGTTTCTGTCTATAAAAGGCTACATGAAGAGTCCAAAATATAAATATATATATTATTTGATATTCTATAGGGAGTAGTAGGCACTAGGCACATGGATCTAGGCAGTGGGAGAGAGAGAGACCTTTACATAGAAAACAAATTCAGCCTTCTCCTCTTTCTGATGAGCCAATAATATCCGGATACATATGAATGATGATATGAAGATAAAAAAAATGGGGGATCTAACAAGCAAGGAGTGAATTATATTATACTCACACATCTGACCGTGAAAAAAAGTATAGAATACATGTATAATATGTAGGGGAGACTGGTGTAAGTTGAGTAGGTTTTAATTACTTGTTTTTTCTTACATTTGCTTTCACAAATTCATTAAAACATTAATTGACAAATATCTTTAGCTACCTGTTCAAATCAAAATTACTACAAAAAAAAATCTTACTTGTACGCAGACACATTGCCGAATGGTATTTATGAACAGACACTTTGCCGAATGACCACTTATCCGAAAAAATAATAAATATATTTCATGATGATTCATGCAGCAATACTACCTGGTGGTCCATTGAATTCTGAAACTTACTTATTCAATAATGAATTAAGGTTATGTTATTGAAACTAATTCATATTTTTCTATATTAAAGCATAAAAAATAGTTGCAAAACAAACCTGAGCTGTCTAGCTTACGTACAAGTTGAAAAAATGCCACTTTAACACATATTCAACGCAGTTGGGCGTCTCCAAAACCATTGTCTACCCCGTATGAAAGTAACAAACTATGGAAAGGAGGAAGGGCTTTGTTAGAAAAGTCAATACAGACAAGGAGGCGGTAAAGAAAACAGCCCAGGATAATCCCTCAAGCCCACGAGCAACCCTTGCAAGAGATCCCGGAGTTTCATATCAAGCTCTCCAGAGATCTAACAAAAAAAGTTGGTGGAAAGAGCCTTGTGAGGGTGGAGAGACCACTTTTGACACCTGCAATGAAAGAACCCCATCTTCCCCGTTGCAAGATCGGTTGTTTTGCTCAAGACGGAGCTCCGTGTCAAGACCCAGGCCTTCCTGAGAGACAAATTTCAGTACTTTTGAGACCTCAAATTGTGGTTTTCCTCCTCTCCAAACGCAAAAACAAGCACTACTCTATTTATACTCGTCTGGAGCAGAGAGTACCTGTTACTTCTCACAGGAGTTTCCAGTCTCTAGAATTTTCATTCAGAAGGAGTGGACCAAGCTCGTGTCTATCACATAGTCGAGGTCTGCAAAGGATTTAGGCCTGGTATTAATTAATTATCAGAGTTGAGAGCTCACATATTATATAAAAGTTGTACCGGGCACTATTTTCAGATGATTTTGATAAATAAATGTCCTCATAAGACCTCTTGTCTAAATTTTACTTTTGAATAATAGAAGAAAAAAAATGTGTACCCCTAGATAAGATCAATCCCGTACATAAATAAGAAAGAGAAAAAATCTTTAAAGAAGAGAAGGAGTCAATCAATCAAGAACCATTGGACAATGCAAATGAATCAATCGTTTGGACCGAATGTGTTTGAGCTCCTATGTACATGATCCAGTCCATATCCACTCTCTTCTAACCTGAGGTTGTCTCTAACTCCATAATTATCAAGATGATGTGTTTTTCATTGTAGAGTAGATAATCACATGTAATGCAGTAAGAATCGTTGTGACATATATTTCTTATTTTTTTGGCATAAGTGTCCATTTGACAAGGGTAAGTCGTTAAAGTATACGTCTGGCAAAGTGGCTTTTGGCGATGTGTCCTAGAACTCTCCGTACTTATGTAAAAATTATCAACATCTTCCATGACTGAGGTAAGTTGATCACCATGATGGGAGAAGATGATCATTCTTAAAAAAAAACACATATAACCAGTAACAAATAAATAATTTTAAAATGATAAATGTTTTTCCTATTTTATTATCTAACTATTTGAAGTTATTTTGGATTAATGCTCCATTGTTCCAAGTTACACGTCACGCTGATCCACTGATGACACAAGGAAAATAAATTTATGGAACGATATAGCTCAATGTATAACGCACTCGATAGAAATTGTTCTCTTGAATATGAACTTCAAAGAAGATTCCTGGGTCAGATGGAGTAAATGTAATACTCAATGTTAACAGAAATACAAGGTCATGCCATAACGCGTCTACGACTGATGTTTAACTTCCACCACGCTTTTAATATTGACGTCATAGTAGATGAGTGGTTGAATGTTTTGTCAAAATCTGTTTTTCTTGCCCAGGAGTAGGTACGATACATTAAATTGAAAATTCTAGCAATAGTGACGTCTTAGACTATGAGTGGCTGTGTGTTTGTCAAAATCTGTCTATCTTGCCCAGCAGTCGGTACGATACATCAGATTGACAATTCTAGCAGTCCGATTAGATGATAGTCAGTGCAACTCCATCTGACCAATAAAAGGAACATAAAAAAATGAAGTTGTGTTAATTACCTCCTCTAACAAAATTGAGAGAACGGATATAGTATTCTACATTTTATTTCAATTTAATATAATTTTTTTAAAAACAAGTTCACAAACTACGGATTTTACTTCTAATTTACCCCTTCAGTCACTTTTGAATAATTTGTAAACAGAAAGAGGTAGTCCACAGGAACTAAGACCAGATTATTGTATCTGTAGAGAGACAAAACTATGTATATGATGTAATCAGGGTTATAATTACATTATCAGATTTGTACGAGAGATAGATTCTGACAACAGCCAATTAGAGAAGGAGAAATTAGGCCCAAAATTGACTTTTGAATAATCCCCTTGAATCTTGTAACAAAAGAGAAGTACTTTTGCGCCAAATTTTTACTACTCTGATTGGATGTTGTGCAATTTAATTTGAATCGGTTAGGGGTCATGAATCTTGACTGCCATTTACTGTATAACCTATTTTGAAGCGATAAGGAAAATTGTATGTGAATTGAATGAAAAAGACGCCCTCGCTACTAAAAATTACTTGCAAACTCATGAAAATCAAGCCTTGGAGGCTATATGTCTTTCATCGAAGCTACTTTGTCATTTTTACCGTACACTATTACAAATATTGAAACAGAAGGAATACTCATTTATGATGATCGGAAATTACTTTCTGAAGCCGAAAATGAGATTAAAACATTTTCTGAAAATAAAAGGGAAATACTTCAGACAAAAATAACTTTTTTCACTCACAGAAATCCTGACTCACCCATTTATGCAAAAGATTGGACTCATAATCAGTGGTGGTGATGATTAGATGCGTCGTCCATCCAATAAAACTCCTGAAAATCCCGCCAATTTCAAATTTGCTCCAACTACTAATATGAACGTGAAATTTAAGTATGTTTAAAACTACCAATAATGGATGATCCAATGCACAAATTAATGAAGAAAATATTTCTAAAACATTGATTTGTCGATATAATATAACAAACGTTTGACTATAAATGATCTATATAAAAATGTGTTTTTCTTTCATTTATAATTGCTCATTTTTGATATTTTGGGGTCTTTTTCTATTTTGCTTATTTCAGATTTTTAAAAAATCGTTCAAAAATCCTAAATCCTAAGTTTACCCCACCGCTCAACCTAGTCCTGTCTCCCCTATACCTAGTCAATAGAAGAAAAAGACAGAATGTTCCATTTATATTATTGACTATTGTATACTACTTTTAAGTCATAGCTAATGATAGTACTTTATGTACGATGGTTCTACAATACAGGGGCTCCAAGCGTTACGACTTATAAAAGAACGTGTTTTTCCCTATAACTGTGAGGACTTTGATTAGAATTTTGTTACCACGCAAACAATAATATCTCACGATATCTCTCACTTCCGCCACCAATTTTATGTCCAGTTGGGTGGCAGAAGGATATTTGTATTAGTGATAAGACATTTCCAAAAAAAAAAAAAAAAATCCCGATTCCGATGCCAATTATGATTCTTCAATGTTTTGCCTAAGAGACAAAGAATATATATTTCATTTTTTGGGGGGAGGGGGGCTTGGATTTTGGAAAAAAAATTCAAATATTAATTTCTTTGAAAAAATACAGTATCGAATGCAACAGGAAAGATATTGTTCCAACGATTTCGTTCTGTTAATATGGACGTCGAAAATCTCGATAAAATAATTAAAATGGTCTAGTTGGACCGAAATGTGAGCACATTGTCCAGGAACTGAAGATTAGCAGGAAAACCGTTTGGAACAATCTAAATCGAATAATCCTAACTATGTCAAGGGTGTCTGTAGGATTATATTAGGGCGGGGTGGATTTTTTTCTTTTTTTTGTGGAAAATTTAATATTTGATTTTTTCTCTGAAATTTTTTTTCCAACAAATTTAATTTTCTGTCAATAACTATGAATTTTTGAACTTTTTTTCTAAAAAGTTTAATATTTGAAACTTTTTTCCAAAAAGTCTTATATTTGAAATTGAGTTTTTGCAATTTCTTTCCAAAAAATTAAATTTTTTACGAATAACCGTGGATTTTTGAATTTTTTTATAAAAAATTTAATTTTTAAAATTTTTTTCTAAAAAATTATCTTTTTATAAAAAGCTGTGGATTTTTCAAATAAATAAATAAAAAAATCACCCCCAAAAAAAAAAAAGATATATATATACATACATATATAATCCTACTTAATCGACCCTGTACAATGTACACACTTATTATTAAATTAAAAAGTTATGTATTGCGCCAATCGTTTTACTTTCAATACTAATTGTATAAATGATCCCTTCGTTGTTATTTGAAGGTCTCTTTCATTGCCGTTCGAATCCTGCTGTATGGGATTACTAAGTACTATAATATCTGACTGTCTATATTCCTTCGCATAGCAACGCAAAGCGCACATTCTGACAAATATATATTTTTGCAGAAATTAATTTCTCATATCATCATCATACTTATTTCAGGGGATTTTTGTACAGAACGATCAAAGAAAAAATATGACTGTAGTGATACTGTATTCGATAATAAGTTTGAACAATGCTCTTGGTACATTAGCATCATTTCCTGTTGATCCTTTTACTTTTAAACAATATACATTTTGTGTATAAGTGGCAACTTGTACAAGATAATTGAACAAGTTAGAATTTCTTAGTCTTAACATCCATAATTTATCAAGGGTGTCCGCAGCTGGGGGGCTGGAGGGAAAAAAAATTAAAAAAAGGTTGGATAAAATTAGTCACCCACAAAAAAAAACATATAAATATGTAAAAACTACACTCTTAATATATGGGTCGTCTATGAAATATTCAATTATTGCATGATATTCATCGTAAGTACTCTAAATCCTTCATTTAACATTATTAATCTCATTTTATGGTTCAACTTGTACAAAATTGCAACTTTTACACAACATAAATACACAATAGACCCGTCAACACAAAGCTAATTAGAATGTTTTTTTACCAAAATTTTATATATTTTAAAATTGGTCCAAATAAAGTTACAAAATCAAATGAAGATTCTAAACTATAGTGTATATTCTTGGGTACCTTAACTCATCCCAGAAATTTAAATACAAAGCCCATAAGTGAGCGAAATATATCTATGAAATATTGGGCAGTATGTATGTACTATGTAATTTTTTTTTGAAAAGGACCAAATCCGTGCCAAATTAAGTAATAAACATAGAATGAAGGTTCTTAACTATATTTAACATTCTTGGGTGTCTTAACTTATGCCAGAAATTTAAATAATACAGCAATAACTGATGGAAATAACTCAATGAATTATTAAAGAGTATATACATAATTATGTTGTTTGTCAATACATAAGTAAACTAGAATGATTTATCTTCAAAGTAAGTATGGATTACATTTATATAAGTCAACTAATGATCTTCTACTTCTATTAATTACTTAAAGTACTTTCCAATATGAATTGTCATATTGAAAGAATTATAGATAGATAGATTTTATGTATTTAACAAGGATCATATCCTGACCAAATAGAGTATCATAAATCGAATGAAGGTTTTGATATGGAATCCAGACTTAATCTTTGACGAAAATTATTCTAAATTTCTTTTGTGTTGATAAACCACAAATGTTGTACATATCCAGGGATCCATTAAAATCTGAACACTTTGAATTTTATACTTCAACAAGATATAATTTATTAATTAAAAATAGAATTTCAACAAAATTAAGACCATAAATAGATGTGTGTCTGAGCTCTCTTATTCATTAATGTAGCCGCTCGTAGCAACAATAATGACTTCCAGGCGGTGGTAGAAGGCCAAGCACCTTTTGCAGATGTAGTCCTCTATCATGGCGTCCCAGTGCTTGTTGCCATTGGCTTTGAGAGGATCGGTGTTTGGATGAAAGACACTGCAGGCCTTGGCCCCTAACAAGCACTCAGAAGGTGTGGTGGAGGATGCTGGCACGAGGTCTACATGGGGGCCAAACGTATTTAAAAAAAGTTATTTCTTTGCTGGTATCCAAATTGGCCTCTCCATCCCCACAAAGCTCTTTCCACGCACTTTTTGATAGCTCTCTGAAGAGTCTGGTGTGAAACCCCAAGATTTCTTTCATGGGGCTGTCTGATGGACTTGAGGGGATTAACCTGGTCTGTTTTTTAACTCCTCCGGATCCAGTTTGGCTTATTTGATAGACCCCTTCTTCTTCTCCAACGTTTCAGAGCTGCTGACGTTGTAGAAGTTGGTCCTGGAGACGCTCAACTGCGTGTGACCATGGAAATTCGTGGATGATGTTCAAGTGTCATTTCCTCGAATTGTACGTAAGCTAGAGAGTTTAGGGTTTTTTTTTTTTGTGTAAGTAAATGCTTATGTTTTAATATATTGAAATATGAATTAATTTTAATCACTCAATCTTCATTAATGATTGAATTAGTAACTGTTCAGATTTCAAGTGACCACCCGGTACTGCCCGATATTTAAATTGTGTCATTTTGGTCAATTATTAGTTTATTATTTAATTTTCTAAGATGAATTGAGACACTCAAGAATATTAAATATGGTTTAGAACCTTCATTTGCCTTACGGGACTGTATATGACTCTGATATGCACACCTTTCAATATAGGTGCATGGCATTATTTGAAAAAGGACAAAATCGGGGTCAAATACAGTTTCATAAACCAAATGAAGATTTTGGACAATACTTAACAGTCGTGGATATTATACCTCAAGCCACAAATTTTTGAATACAAAGCCTATAAGTGACCAAAATATTGGACTATACGTATTAATATTATCTAAAAAATTAAAAGAGGGGTACTTTGCCAAATACCCTCCCAAAATCAAATAAAGTTTCTAGGCTATAGTGAACATTCTTGGGTATCACAACTCAAACAAGAAATTTGAATACTGAGGATATAGATGACCAAAATATGTCTATGAAATATATGAAGTAAAAAAAATAAACGGTACATTTTTTGTCCTCTTCTTGATTTTCTGTACAAAATATTAATATATTCTATATTGTATCATAAATAGGAGGTTGAAATGATGTTATTGTTGATGTTGTTACCTGCTGGTCAAATCCTTTTTTATTTATTATTTACCTTAATATTTTTCTATAGGAACAGCTAGAACATTTCCATACAATAAGCTGCTAGAGAATAGAAGAAATCCGTATTCTTTTTCCACTACTCAGTAGTATAATAATACCGGGTGTGTAGTTGAAACAGGACACTTGTAGAAGAGAGGAATCAGAACAAACATAATTCCTCGCAACAGCTGATAAGCTGTGTGCATTGAGTCTAGTGTTCTGTCGTTCCTTATTGGGGACCGAGGACCCAGTCCCATTTGTCAGCCATTAAAGAAGGTAAAATTGTTCCCTATTGACGTCAATGAGGGTGTTTTTTTTAAATTTTGTTATATAACGGAATTAAATATATAACTAAGTAACAATATAAATTATTCGTAATTTAATTTAAAAAATAAAAAAAAGACTTCCAAGATATGTGAATAATCTTTATACATATTCCATATATCTTGTTTGGCTTAATAAATCATTGATATTCTTACAAAATTCCAAGGACCGATAGGCCCTAAGACTGGACCAAACATATAAGGACCGACACAACACTAGTATTGAGGCCCCCTTCAAATAAAAAATTAACAGAATCCATCGAAAAATTGAGATACAACGAGACAAAAGAATGGAGATGGCTTCTCTACTTTGGACAGGACACTCAGCAACAGTGATCCAAAACTTACAATTTAAAGACTATTTACAACGCCAAGAAGGCCATGAATTATGGTTTTGGCGTTGAAAAGAGCTTCAATAAGATAGTTAGTGATGAAAATGGTGACTATTTTGGGTATGTTACACAAAAAAAAACCCTGAAAATTTGAAAAGTGTTTTGGAAGAGAGAGAAAAAAGCACTCATGACGCTTCCTTTGCTCAGCTACACTCATCTCTGACAAGGGTGGTGAGGAAGAAACAAACAAACAAACATGGACATGGGAAAAATTACTCTGACGTCGATCCTCAACTCTACTCTGAGTCATACAAGGACATACATTACTCCGCAACAAATCCTCAAAGTTACGCTTCACTTTTTATGAGCACACACGAATGTTTAATCAGGTTTTGAATATAACTGAATCTATTTAGGAAGGGATGCTCACTACTCAGGAATTAAATAATCTTGACAACTGCTAAGGAAACGAAAACTCATTCCTCAGATTACCAATTCAAAAAAAACGGGCCAGCTAAAAAATAAACACTATTTACGTCACTGAAAATAATACACCAGGACACACATTTCTTTTTGGAGAATAACATTATATTCTGCCCAAAATGGAATGTAGCCACCATTTTCACCAGATGACAACCCTTTTACTTTTCCTTCTGACCACGTGTTTAGTCCAGGCCCTGCCAGACAAGGGCACCGAAGCCGATGAGCAATGTAACTCCATGAGCCTCAATTATATAATTACCAACTGTCAGAGCTTCTATCGCCGCTTCTAGGCCATTATCAAAGTCGATAGAGACTACATTAAAAACTAGAAATAGGAACACAGTACAAACATCTATGCAAAGTTTAGTTAATGCAGCTCCTCTAGTTTCCGAAATAAAGCGCGTTAAATTTCCATGTTTAATTTTTTTAGTTTTCCCTTACGCACCTGGTATATAGGACTTATTATATGTTTTAAAAACTAGGGAAAAGATTGCTGAAAATCTTCCCTGTTCTTTTTTGAAATAATAATAATGAAATACAAAAAAGAATTAGGGAAAAAGTTGATTCTCCCTCTCTTTTTTCTTTATGCTCTTTCTTCCCCTCCCAGCAGTCTTGACAACGACTATTACTAGTACACTACTATGTCTACGACGGCTTTCTATGCAATAAATTTTGTTACGAACTTTAATAAATAAGATGAAGGAGGGAAAACACTCACACACTACTGGAGGTAGTGACTGAATGGTGGTGGTGTAGAACAGGGGGTACTAAAAGAGAAAGACGGGTGGAAAAAGCCTCCTCGTCTATCATTCAAAAGAAGAATATTACCTTGATTCCATCCCTCTTAATCATCATGATTCTACTAACTCTCTATAGATTGTACAAAATATATATTCTGAACAAGTATTACATAAAAAAAACGCAAGGAGAAAGAGTCAAAATATACATATATTTGTAAAAAAAGGGAAAGAGAATTGCGCTTCTCCTATTTTTAAACATATATAATCCTGCTACTACTACAGAACATAATCATTAATTATTCTTCTTATTTGTACAATCATTGTCAGCCATGTTGGAATAGCTCTACACATTCAACCTCTTCCCTCTACCTAGTTCTTCATCATCAACATGATGTACATACATATATTTGAAGCTCCAGGGTGGATTTCTTCCATTTGTGAAAAACATATTTTTTTAACAAAATAAAAAAATTTATTTTTTAAAAGATTTCCACCTAAGGGACCTCTCGATTGCGGGAAGTATGTAGTGTAAATAAGTGTACAATTCAAAAGAAACTCCTCCTTTTTGCTTCAGTGGTCTTGCTAAGCGTGCCCGTCACATCTGTAGGGGAGTTTTCTCTTTTCTTCAGAGGGAAGTTAACTATAAATTACCGGTAAACAAAGAAAGGAAGGACTACCCTAGATCTTTTTTATAAAATAGAGCGCGCTCCGGCTGAAGAGGGCCGTAGTAGTAGTGAGATGATGATTAAAAATTATTAGTACTGAAGTAAAGAACAAGAAGTAGAAACATTTTTGTCAGTCTTTAAAAGTACGTCGACTCGAGCGGTGGCGGGTCACTCTGTGCGCGTGTTTATTGGTGTATTCATTTATTATCTATACTTAAGTGTTAAGTGGTGAACATGATTCAACTATGAAGTTAGTGTTGATGACTACACTGTGTCGTCATTCTATTTGATAGTTTATTATTAAATATATAAAAATAGAGATATTAGCATTAGGGAGTGATTAAATTGAGTTGGAATTTGTTAAATAAAGAGTCCATGATATTTGTCTGATACAACAACGACAATCTCTCTCTCTCTTTCTATCTCTTTTTCTCTCTCTTTCTTTCTGCATGATGAATTACAGTAAATATAATTTATAAAAGTGTCAAACAATTGGAGAGGAAGAGGTTTTGTGTGCGTACATATATTGTGTAAATGTACTGGAATACAAGGGACTTTCGTAATAGTATCCTTTCTCCTTCTCCCGTTCTTCATTATTACTGGAAGACGAGGTGAACGTCATGCCAGTATCTTCATCCTCTGAAAACACGCGTAAACGGACTGCTAGTTCTAGTTCAGCCTCTGGTAACAACGCTGCCTTCTTCGGTCCTACTGCTCCTGCCATACCTATCCCTGAGAATCAAAGACTTATTCGACCAAGGAGTCGATATTCCGCTGCAGCTGTAAGTCCTCATCTTTTATATTGCTTCACTCACTAACATACGAACAAATATGCATCATATGCACGAAGCTTTTAAGAATAATATGTGCTAAAGCACTCACACATAGAGTGTACAAGTTGCAACTTGTACCAGAAAGTTGTACAAGTTGCGATTTCTTCCTCTGACAAACTGGGTCATTCTAATACTCTGATACGATCATTTCATTTTGTCGTCCAATCAGGGTTATTATGCATTTATCTGTAATATCATTGTGGGCATTTGAGCCTTATCATGTGCCACAGGATACAAATATTTGAGTACTCTAATTTTAAAAAATAAGCAAAAATCACATCATTAATATATCGATCATCCATTTTTGTATAATCAATTATTGCATGATCCTCATCCTAAGCACTCTAAATCCTTCATTTTAAATACTCGCTTTTTTGTTGTAACTTGTACAATTTTGTTGTAGAAGCTACAACTTGTTCACAGCATATATATCAAATGCACGAGGCATTTAAGGATAATATGTACTAACGCCATTCAAAGTCCTATGACTTAGTTTTTAGTTGCTTACTTCTTTCATCATGCATTTTATAATTATAATAATAGCCGTCTGAAAAAAAGCATTTTTTATATGAGAGAGGAGAGAATATTATGTTATTAGGGTGAGACGTATGCCCTTATTGACTCCAAATAAGCTCAGACTTTTTTAGGGGAGGGGGTACTCTATGTGTATCAGCAATTTCAGCCAAATACATTCATATTTACCCGGGGGGATATATTTTTTTTTTTTGACTATATATCCATTTGCGATAAAAGTTTAAAAATCCGGCCCTAAAATAATGAATATATGAAGTAAATAAGAAGTACTTATTATAGAGAAGTGAGAATGTGCGCATTTTTACATCTCTAATTATAGATATACTGATATCGCACAGACTAAATAAATATGGACGTTTTTTAAAAATATCTGTCTTTTTCTGGGTATAAATCAATAGTAAATTTTCAAAATAATGATATTAATAGTCTCTAACAATTGTATCCTATTCTAATATATATGTAAATTGGGCAAAAAAAAAAACAAAAAAAAAATTGTTAGACGCTTTCAATAAGCCTAAAATGGGATTTTTATAGTAGTTTTTCGTCACTTTTTCCAAAATTTCCTTTGCATTTCTGCTCAAGGTGAATATTAATAATATCTCTAATCAAATTGCACATATACGCATGTGTTCATTTTTTGTGATTTTTTTTTTAGCCAAGTACTCCTAACCAGCACAAAGTATTTTTAGTTTTATTGATGTACCACTTATTAAAAAAAATTCCCACATCTCAAGTACCCCAATGTGTGTGTACGCGTACTGTCATTCGAGAACCACTGCTTTCGATGATTTGTACACACACAGTAGTAAATAAAACATTATTTGACTAAATGTAAGGTTTTGTTGCCAGCCTCATCACCCTAATGTTCATCGTACGTATTATGATAGTAAAGAAACCGTAATGACTTATATTTTTATAATATTAGGTTGGGGAAAAAGTAATTTCGTATTTATTTTTGTAAGTATTTTTTTAACTATGTTCATCAATGGTCAAAACGGATCATAAGATAAGGTGTTGTAACGATGTGAATGTAAATTACAAAAGCTTTTTGACAGTCATGCGCTGGGCCGGTTCAGTTGTGAATGATCGTGTGTCGAGTATGGAGGTCTTAAAGGAAGACATTCGCCATATTTTACATTTTTACTACGTGCAAGGGAAAAAACGCATTATTTATGAAGTGGATTGTTACTCGCGATAAAAAATTGAGCAAGCGACAGAGATCGTGTTCGAAAGCCAACAAAGTGGCCCAGACCGTGGCTAAGCCAGGATTGACATCTATGTAGGTGCTGCTGTATATTTGGTGGGCTTGCGAGGGAATAATCTACTATAAGGTGCTCCCCTATGGCAAAACGCTCAATTCTGGCCTCTACTTCGAACAACTCGACCTTTTTAAGGCGGTGATCGAATAGAAGCACCCAGCATTGGTGAATAGGAGACAACCAGACATAATCAAGACAACGCCAGGCCGCACGCGCCGGGAGCTCGGATGGGAAATTTTTATTATCCAACCTACAGTCCGCACCTTCCACAACGTGACTACTTGAAATACATTCTTGCCGATGGCCTTATTGCTTGGGGATAAAAATTTAGCCTCAATAGAGGTCTGCGAAAATTGATTGTTCGAGTTTTTTTGCCAATAGGGAGAAGGGCACTATGAAGTTGGATTCTCGTTGGCAAAAAGTTATCCAACAGAACGGGGCATACTTGGCTGAAATCGATGATTATAACACTTTTTATAAAGCATTGATATAAAGCGAAAATACAAAATTACTTTTTCTCTAACATATTTTAACAATATTGTTTGACCTACACCTAGCTAAATTAGTTTCATCGTGTGATGAAGACAGAAATGGAATATTATGAATATATGTATGTATTTCTAAACTACTACTACTAACTAACATAAGATTCTTTTCTGTTGTTATGTTACACAAGATAAAAAAATATCAAAAGGCAGAAGTATTACATATTTTGTTACTTATTAGTGCTTACAACTACTCTACTATGTTGTACAAAGAAGGAGGAGGAGAGAGGGCTTATCGTTGGACGTACGTTCCTTCGTTCTATCCCCCCTCCCTTCTGAGTTATAAACTTATATAAGTTATAATATATTATCTCTTCTTTCAAGACAACTTCCTTTGTATGACTCAAAGTTTGCTCAATATATATATATATAGAATCCAAGTGTCCCTTTTCAAATAATGCACATATAAGAAAGGCCATTCATAGGGCAAGGACTACATGAGACTGAGTTGAGACAGCAGCTGTGACTCCAGTCCTCACATTCTATTCATTTATTACTTTTTCCATGTGTTGGATCCGTCCTAGTACGTCTTTTTTTTTCTCCCCCTTTCGTTCTTTTTTTCTATTTGACCCCGTCTTTTTCACCACTCATCAGTCTTAAGGACCGATAAGTAGTGTTGAGTCGCCTCTTATGCAGGACTGAAACTGCAGTCCAGTCCAGTCCTGCATATCAGTCCTAACACTTATAAAGTGATGTCCTTGATGACGTCAATCAACTTTATTTCTTTTTTTTAAATTTTTAAACTTAAGGTATCTTGTCTCTCGAAAGAGGTTATCTGAGTTTAATATGTTTTAGTCACTATAAAAAACCGATTAGGACCGACAAATTTCATTAATACCGGACTACAGTCTACTACTTTTCCTTCATTTGATTTGTTTGTTATTGTTTCTCTTTTAAAACGTTTCATGAGCAAATAGATTATGGGATTACTGTCAAAGTCTGACTCAATTCTGTCTCCAGTCTTTCTCTCTTGTGGTCCTTATGCATGGATATGAATATGGGCGCTTTAGCGTAAATTTTGAATAAAAGTATATGTATGAAATCTGCTCTTATTAATTATTCCTCCCTATTTAGAAAAATCTAACGTTTCAGCGAGCAAAGAGAACTAACTATACATAGTTTATAGTGATTTCTTTCAGTAGATATGTCGTCCATCATAGTTCATATGATATTCTCTCAGGCGTGGTTGCATGGTTTTGACGCTCACCATAATTTAGACAGTATTCACATCCCTTTACGTTCATACCAATGAAGGCAATTATTATTATTGGCAGATAAGTATGAATACATCCTGGAAATACATATTTATATCATGAATTGTTGCTACAAGTTAATATGATATACATAAAGTTAGAGTGGGGACTTTAGTTGAGAGTTCTATGAGCAGTGTTTATTATTATTCATTGTCAAATATTAGAGCTGAGCTACCTACATATAATAGAATTTTAATTATCTATTTATAAATGTAGTTCGTTCAGGAAATGAAATGGAAGAACTCCTCACTCACCTCAGCATAAGTTACAGCCCTAGTTATTATAATAACATATTTTTGAAAGATGATTAAAGTTTTATTTCTCAACTCTCCTAGTTTTGTTCTCCACTATTTTGTGGTTGTCCCCTTCTCCTTCAAATATAAGGATAATTGAATTTTATCATCTCAAGGCAGGTACTACTCATCTATTCTTGTTCTTTTATATGAGTGAATAAAATAAACAATTTCCTTTGTTGTTACTAAGAGCTCATCTCATTCCCTTATCCTTTATATATTTTTGCAAATATTTCCTTCTGCCTTTCACCATCACCATCATCCTGTCTATGATATTACTTTTTTTTCTTTTAAAGTCTCATGGCCATACACCATTCAAGGCCGATTTTATTTTTTTACAAGGCTATCTGAGGAGGAGGAGGCGGCGGCGGCTGCTGACTGGTAGTAGCAGTAGAACTACCATTAAAGGTAGTCTTTACAAAAAAAATAACATATTCATATTTTTAGCGGATCTCCGTATTCACTATTATTTTCACCTGGCCAAATAATGTACATTTATACATATCTACCTATATACATATGTATGATGATATATTCTAGTGAATAATTATTATATTCTTCTTACTCTTTATGTATAGAGTAGAACATACGATATTCAATTATTTAAATGCTATGTGAATCCCTCCTCCTTTGCCAAGAGAGTCGAGCTACACAACAGACGTCCTACATATAATCATCATCCACTACTGTCCAGTGTCAGTTAGAACACATTGACCCACTTATAATAAATATAGAATATTCAAGGTCGATGACCATTCACAAAACGAATATTTCTACTTTTTTCTTACGTTCATAGGATGAACTTGTATGGATTTTGATATTATTAATATACAAATTATATCTATATCAACTTTTTAACGCTCAGTACTAGCATATAGTTAGCTGTAATATGCTTTTGTAAGGTGATGTATTGATATAAATATATATCTACTTACAAGTGTTAAAATACTTGGCAAAAATGCTTAAATTTATAATGCTAGCGTTCAAATGTTGAACTAAAAACTACTAACGATGTTCATATATGTATGCTAACAATTGAATGCCGAACATTGTATAATATAATAATAATTCAAATAAGAATCAACTCATGGCCAAATAACGCTGGCATATATGGGCCTCAATCACCAGGAGGTGGCTGGCTGGGCTCCCTATATTTTCTTCAGTATGGTAATATCTTGAGATACAAGCGCCCCAATATGAGTTTTTTTAATATATACTAGCTGAATTCTGAGCAAAAGTTAAAGGATGCGAGAGCTGTTAAAAGTTCGATTTTTTAACGTTATTTCTTATGAGTTACATTGCGTTCACTTACGACCTCCATCCAGCAACTAGTTAAACTCGTATGTCAAGGTATTACTATAGTAGTATTTATCGATCATATAAAAAGGTGTTCATCTATATTTACACGGCAATCCCTCTCCCCAATAATAAAAAAACCTCATTACAGCACTGCATATAGCTGTTGAAACGCTGGGCATGCTATCGATTAGGTGCAGCTCGCTATATATCAACGAAATTATTGTTGTGTAACTGCGAATAATTTTTCTGGGACTCTCAGTGATTTGATTTTTGTTTATCAAACTGGTACATGAATAATGATGTGAAAATTATCCAAGCTATCTTAAGCTTAAATAAAAAAAATATTAATTGTTTACTTTGAGAGAGAATATATCTGCTGACAGATATCCCCCTAGTGTCGTGTTTTTCAGTCCAGTCCTGTCTTAAAGAAGAAAAAATAAAATTGAGCAACGTTATAAAGGACCAGATTTGATTAATTATGACTGATACGCAGGATTGAACTGGATAAGTCTTCTGTCCTAAATAGGATCGATATTATACTAGATATTCTTATAGTCCTCTTCCTTGCTAATCAGAGGCATGTGCAATGCGTGGGCTGAAGCCCCCCCAAAAAAAAAAAAAAAAAAAAAAAATTGTTTCTTATTAGAAAATTTGTAATTTTTTTGTGAACAGCTCAGGAGTCTTTTGAAATTATTATCCAAAAAAAGATTTCTTTTTAAGAATAGCTATGAATTTTTGAAATGTGTTTTTTTTTTTTTTTCCAAAAAAATTTAATTTTTTGTTGATAATTGTGGAGTTTTTTTTAATTATTCAATTGTATTCTATTTTTGTATACATATACGTCAAGATAATAATAACTTTTTTTCTATAATAACTGCAAAAACAAATTCAAAGTTTTTCACAAAATTTCGTAAAATAAAACTTATAATAAAAGAAGTCATAAAGAAATACAACGAGGGAGACAAAATACAATATATTAGCCGTTGAATTTTGGAATTTTTTTGAAAATAGCTATGGATTTTGGAATTTTTTTTTTCAAGAAATTAAATTTTTTTTTGAACAGCTGTGGATTTTGGATTTTTTTTTTCTTAAGATTTTATATTTGAATTTTTTTCAACAGCAGTGGAGTTATGAATTTTTTTCCAAAAAATTAAACTGTTTTGAATAGCTATGAATTTGTGATTTTTTTAAAATTTGTTGTGAGTAGTGGATTTTAAAAATTGTTTTCTAAATATTTTTTTTTTTTTTTTTTTTTTTTAATTCCATTAACCAGGCCCCCTCTAAAAATAATCATGCGGGCAGACTCCCCTACTAATACATTTTAATTGTCGAATTAGGGAAGACCAATATCTTAATAAGAACACTCCTATCTTGTAGGTCAATATGAATATATTTTAAATGTATACTCAGGAGGATTTCGATCATTTTCACATTTCTATACATGAGCATGACCGTGGCTTATATATGTATATACATAGAGAGAGGAGGTATTATGTTATGTCTGTCTATATTTCTAGTCTTTATCATATAATATAGAAAGATATTTATATAATGTATTACTATATTTCCTCCTCTCTCGTCTCGTTTTCCACCATCATTCTGTCTTGAGGAAGGTTGTGACTTGTATGTGTCTGGAAAGGAAGCAGACAGACTTTATTATTCTTTCCTTCTTTAACAAGAAAAGAAAAGAGGGCATCACGGATTGTCATGACCTTGGACAGTCTCATGGAGAGAAGGAGAGAGGAACAAAAATTAGAGGGAAAACAATATCTCTTTGGAAAATATTGTTGTTGTTAACCTTAAGGCGCGAATATTTTTCACCTTGGCTAACACAAATTCCTGGTCGATGATCTCTTATATCTTGTGTTTATGTCGTAGTGTACAAGTTACAATTTGTACGTCTCAGTCATTTTAATTAACAACTATTAATTAATTGACTATTAACATTTCATTTTGATCTAGTAAAGTTACTTAATTGTTACATATGTAATAGGGATATGTGCCACATAGTACGTCTTATTAAACTCAGTCATTTTCATCAAAATAGTATCTAAAAATAAGATATGTTGTGTTTAAGTCGAGGTTTATGTACTAGTTGTAATTTTATTAACAGAGAGTTACAATTTTTCTGTTAATATACTACACTCTATTTAATTACAACATCCGCCAAATTAATGATTACGAACTATACATACATTGATGATATCATTTCATTTTATCTATTAAAATGACTTTGTTATTATGTATGTATGCAAGTAGTACCAACTGTGGACATTTGAACTTGTTAATGTCTCACAGAATATATTTTATAAATTAGCAATTTTTCATTAAAAAGTCAAAAATTACATCATTAATAATTATATATCGACCATCTAAGGAATCCTTATCTTTTTATCACAAGTACGAGACTTCGTTTAAAGTACTTCATCTAATTTTTGAACTGCAATTTGTACATTTCCATGTTTTTATCTTCTACCGAATATCGCATTGCTATACAAAATAGGCAAAAATGATACCATTGATATATCGACCATTCATGGAATATTCAAATTATTTACCTTCCTCTCTCATCACATGTTTTACTCCAAATTATTCATCTCATTGTTTGATGCAACTTGTACAAGTTCCCACTTGATCCTAACATTTAATACTAACTTTCTTAATCAAAATAGGTTAAAATCATATCATGGATATTATAGCAACCATCCATAGAATATTCTATTATTGCATTATCCTCTCATCCCAAGTACTTTCTTTTCTTTTAAATACTTAATCTCATTTTTTGCCTGCTAATTGTACACGTATACATTTTGTGTACAAGTTGAGATTGTGTACATTGTGCAACTTGTATAAGGTAATTGTACGAATTGAAACCAAAAAAATAAAAGGAGTAATTTTAAATGAAGGATTTCAGTACTTGGGGTGAGGATAATGCAGTAATTGAATATTCCATAGATGATTGACGTATCAACGAGGTCTGCCCAGGTGTAAATTATATTCCTTATTGTACTCTCTTATTAACTATTTTTAACTTTTTAATTGTTCTAAAATACCAATCATGGTTTAAATGATCCCCTGCACTGAGACGTCACTACTTCAGTTTCCCTTAACTGACTGCTTAATAAAGGTTTGACCGTATAGATCTTGCGTATGAGTTGTAAGATGCTTAAGGGGCAACACACTTATGACGTCTGGAAGAAAAAAATACAATTTTTCACACACACCCCCCCCGATTGGACGTCCTTAATTTTTGGATCCCCGCTGTATGTATTTGTAAATAAAATATATTGGATATCCAGGAGATATAGGATTATATATATAACTTTTTTGGTGGGGGAATTTTGGGTTTTTGGAAGTTCAAAAATTAAAATTTTTATTCCGCTAAATAATTTGGTCAGATAACTTCTAAAAAAAATATTTATAAAAAAAGTTTTAACCTCTAATTTCTTATAAAATTTTGACATCCAACCGAAAAAATTTCTAGTATAAAACAAAAATCCTTTGTTTGTAGCCCAATCGGGGTACCCTGCATGACAACCCTGCTAATATATTTCATTTTGTAAAGGTTTTGTTGATCAGTTCTCTATAGTATTGTGCCGGTCCTTATATATGACCGCGGTCCTGTCCATTCCAATTAGTCAGTCCTGAGAGAAGGCAAAATCGTTCCCTCGTGGTGTCAATGGGGGTGTTTTTCTTTTCTAAATTATTCCGTTATATATTAGGATAAGTTATATAACTTCGTATTATAATGAAAAAAATAATATTTTCTACAAGATGTGTGCAATTATCTTAATACATAGTTCATATATCTTATTTGTCTAAATAAACCATTGATAGTTGAATCCTAAGACTGGACTGGACTGGACTGGACCGAATAAATAAGGACCGACACAACACTAGTTTTTTATGTAGTGGACTTCAAAATATTCCAATACTACATTCTAAAAATCTTTAAATGCCCTGGACGTCATAAATGTATGGCCCTAAGCAAATTGTACAAATTGCTACCAAAAAAAGGAGATGACTAATTTCAAATGAAGGATTTAAAGATAGTGTCATAATTGATTATTCAATGTATGATCAATATATATTGAGTCCAATTTTTGACTATTCTAATACAAATTTCTAAAATATAAGTACCCTGTGGGCCATTTTAATGTTCAAATGCCCAGAGTTATATTACTCATAAATAATAATAGTGTCAATGTAATTTTAATAGTTCAAAATGAAATAAAATGATCAATAATAGTTAGGTATTAGAATCACCGATGTTGTAGTTAAATAAAGCATTCTAAGACGAAGAAATTGTAACTTGTACAGAACATGGATATATATATTCTCTCACGACGTTCATGTAATTCCCTTGGAATGCTGCTATTTTTTGCTGATGGGTAGAAGGGGGGCCATCTGCCAGAAGATCCATCTCTTTTTGAATTGTTCTGTAATTGATCAGTTTTAATTATGTCTGCATGTTCCCTTAATTATATGTACAATTACATTGTATTTGTGCAGGGATGAGAGAATCTTTTTTTTTTTGGGGGGGGGGGGTGTATTAGGGCATTTTTTGCTTGTAAATCAATGCATGTGAAAAAAAAGAAGAGGACAAATGTTCCACCCTCCCTTGGTACTACTTCATTCAACATAGTTTTATGCTATTTAAAGTATATATATATATATATGAGTATGTACTGCTCAATACTAAACTACACAGTATTAGATCATCATCAGCTGCCACCATTTTGAACGAACAGATGGCTGCTTGGCTTTATGTATAGATATGCTCTATGTATTAAAACATTAAAAGCAAAGCAAGCAGTAGTGTTATTGTTGTTGTTGTTGGGAATGACGATGTGAAAAAAAAAAAAACCCTACATATTATGTTATATTTTTTTTAAATACAGCAGAATAATAAAAATAACAAAGAAAAAAAAATCAGCTAGAAGTTAGCTGACTTCCGAAAAAGCATTACATTTTCTCATCATAATATGTACTACCTACAATGTATGTAAGCTATTATTCTTAATTTTCCCTCGTCTTTCTTTCATTGTAGCGATGCAGTCCACCAGCATTAGTATTGAGCTTAAGTCCCGGTCTGGGACATGATGGTCTTCCTTCTCCCGGCGGGTGCTATGCAGCAGCGGGCGCTCAACAAGTAGTAGAGCCCTCTTCTGTAGTAGTGGGCTCTAATCCGTCTGCTCATCATCGTGGTAGTCCATGTAACGAACTCCTCGCAGCAGCAATGAGATCCTCAGCCGCAGCAGCTTCAGGTAAGATTTATTTATTTTTTTAAATATTACTGTCTATATAGGTAGAGAAGAATAAGTAATGGTATGCAGTTCAAATAATGTAAGAATTAGTAGGTATATTCGGTATGTAAGAAATCCCATCATGCATAAGGGAAATACACTACAGTAAATACTTGAGATACGAGCTGGATTTTAATCAATATTGGCATTCACGTACGAGATTTTTTATTTTATAGATACGAGCCAAGTGGACGGGACGACGTTAGAGCTATTTCAAGTGCGTTTTAATAAGTTATCTCTTATAGGTTAGATCGCTTTGACTTACAAACTCCTCCGTCCATGAACGAATTCAACTCGTATGCCACAAGGTATCACTGGGTTATGTGTGTTTTCATTAGACTTATTGTCATACTCGTATGACATTATCTATATATGTATAGATAAATTTGATATTACAATTAAACATTCAAAATTATAAACGCGGGGTTTTTCTTGTGTTCCTCTCTGTTCTTTCTACCCTACATATATTTTTATAGCCATAGTTATTTATAGCATTTACTGATTACTATAGTCAATCATGGTAGCCCAATGTAATTTCTTATATGTATTTTTTACAGAAATAACGGGTCTAAGCGCATCCTTACTCTCACCAAGACTTCGTGCCTCCATTATCGAAGAGCCGGATATTAAGGTAATTTGGGTTAATTGAAGCTATTTACAGTAGATCCCACTGAAGCTGGATCTCAAGGGACTGACCAAAAAATGTGTACACTCTTAAAGAAATCCGTCTTATCGTTTAAATTATTAACTCAAGTTAATTATAACTCATACACGACTTTCATAAATGTCCACTATCAAGAAATATCCGTATTTAGTGTGTGAGCTTTAAGCGGGTTCCACTGTTTTTAGAATGCCAAAACTATACATATTCGGATTTGAGAAAATTTTGACTCGGAACTCGAACAATTTTTTGGAATCGTGATTCGACTCTTAATTTCGACTAAGTGTTTTTTTAATTTAAAAAAACAAACCGTTCGTGCTTCAATTAATTGCTGCTAGTTGACGTTGTTTTGTGGCACTACATGTTATACTGTTTTAGACTCACACACGAAACATGGGTCCCATGAAAGGCATGGAAGATATTTTGTACATTCTACGACATATTTCTTTTTAAAATTCTCTCTAAAAATTAGTTGGTGTAAAATTTGATGGTTGAGAAGGTACTATTTCTTTTGGGGGAAATTGATTGGACACTTGACTACTGTGTCGCTCCTTCTAAAACGCATGAGCGTCGAATTCCTGGGTTCTACTGGAAATATATGTTATGTATTTAGTACTTTAATTTTAAAATTATTTGCTCTATAATTAAAGAGGGAATTGGAAAGCCCTACTCCAAAGAGACAACGGTTCAGTAGTCAAGACATGCTGGACCAATTGGTACAATGTAGTACTCCTCCACCCCCTCCACCTCCAACGACAAGACGTCGTAACACATCTCAAAGATGGCATCAAGAGCCCTCTCGATGCATCACACCTCAACGCAACGCTTCTTCCCTGAGAAGAAGTCCTCAACAGGCTCGTAGAAGCCCTCAGCAGCTCCGTAGAAGCACTCGATATAGGCAACATAATCCTCCTGTCAATGGTAATGATTATCACCAAAGGAATCATGACTATGCTGCTGCTAATCGGGCTCCATGGCATCATCAAGATCAAGTAAGTGAATTTGAATTTATTTATACTTCAATTTGTTACTGGCCTTTCCCTAATGTCAATAGTATGTACTGGTTCTGCATTACAATTAGTAAAATACTCAAAGGGTCTCTGATGGTAAGGAAATGTTGTAGAATATACCAGTAAAAAAAAACAGGAATCGTGATGAAAGCTATTGATCCCTTTGTAGGGTTTTTTTTTATGTAAGGACGAAAAAGTTTTGAAGGAAGTAAAAAAAAAACAAAAAAAAACGGAAAGCAAAAAAATTCTCTTCTTCTCCTTTCCTGGTTTCTTTTCATTTATTATTTTCTGTTTCCTCTTCTTTTTCTTCTCCCCTTTTCTCTTCCTCTTTTGCTTATCATCCGGCCTCATCCATGGTCTGGTAGTGGTCGATGTTGTACTTGTATGTACTAAGGGAAGAATTACTCTTCTTGGGAGTCCACATTATAAGAATATATTATAACATAAATACTTGGAAATTTCACCTCTCTAGTTCAATTAATAGAACTCCCTCAGCTGTTCTTAAAATTATGGGCCTTTAAGGCTACCCTGTAGCAAAGACATTTTCATATCCTCCTCTAGCCTTATATCATCATTCATCATCAATATCATTCATAAGAAGACCACGGAGGGGAGAGAGAAAGGCTTAGGAATGATTATTTTCCTTCCTTTAAAAAAAGAAAGAAAAGTTATGGCTGCTGTGTTGTTCTCTCTTTTTCCTTTACATGGCTTTACAAAGTAGTAGAAGTATATTCTCTCTCTATCTTTCTCTTTCTAGCTCTCTCTCTCTTTCAACAACACTTTACATTGTAACATTTTTGTATGTAGTAATTGTACTGAGAAGCGGTGAACTCTTTCCTACACTTTTTTTTACTGTGGAGAACTCCCTCTCTGCTAGAGGAGGAGATACTTGAATACTACTACTACATATAAACACCACTATTACATTCTGTGTTGTTAAACTTTTATTATGTGACTCATACAGACACTTTGCAAGTGAATCGGAATTCTAATTACTTTGGGATTTGATTAGCCTCTTCTTCATCTTAACTGATATATATATTCATTAGTAAATAAAGAGAGATAATTCCATTTTCTTCATCTTTTTCTTGCTTCTATCTTTGTGATTTGTATTGTTTTTCGTGTGCTTTTCGTGGTTTCGTGCAGGAAAATGCTTGTATGTGTCAACGTTCCTGTACCTGTAAGTTAAATCTATTAGATGCAATTATATATGATATGATTTCAATGATGGAGTATTAGCTATTTATTAAATACGAATGTCATATTCTTTTTAAGGTTCATCTGCCTCTCCAGATCAATCTGGGACAAGCGAATCCTCCACCACATCACCTCTCTCACCCTCCTCACCTCTATGCTCCTCATCCTCCTCCACCAAACAATGGAAACCACATTCCTGGGTCCCTCCACGGATGCCAACCACCACCCTTTCAACCCTTTCCTCGCTATGCGAATGCACATCCCAATCACAGCCGACCCAATTGCTTTGGGCCACCTCCTCCGCCACCTCACCAATTGTTTCCTCCTGCTGCCGCAGCGGCGGCAGCAGCTGCAGCTTCCTTTCAATCACATCACCACCACCACCATCACCACACTTCCTCTTGTGGATATCCCATTCCTCCCACGACCTTTCATCATCACCATTTCCCTACACATCATCCTCAACTTCATCCTCCGGCAGCAGCTCATGTCGTCAATCTACGAGGATCCAGAGGAGAAAATTCACTCTCAGCCTCATCTTCGGCTGCTGCTGCTGCGGCGGCAGCAGCAGCAGCAGCTGCAATGTTCCACTCTGAACAAATAGCTCGCTCTATGCCTCAGAATCTACAAAATCAGACGGCGGCTTCCTCAGCAACTCCTCCTACAGCGGGAGGGCCTTTCCCTCAAGTCCCTTCATCCGTTGCTTACAATAACCCCCCATCACTCCATAATCATCAACAGCCCCTACACATCAATGTTTTGCACGATGTCCAGTCTTCAGCCAGGCTCAGAAGTGCAAGCAACGCTGCCAACAACCGACGAATAAGTACAGCTGGCGGTCCTCTTCCTCCAAGGAGATGGAGAAGTAATAATGGCAACAACAACTCTGCTGTTCCACCTTCACAACCCACTGGTGCCGGTGGCACTACTACAAACAATCCTACTACTACTACCAATGCCAACAACAGTGTTACGCATTTACAACAATCAGCAGCAGCTGCTCTGAATCCAAATCTGGCTGCAGTTGCGGCCGTAGGCTCTCAACACCTCACTCACCTCTATCCTCCAGGATTCCTCTTACACGTTTTAGCCATGCTTTCCAACAGTCCTCTACAACCAGGACTCTCCCCTAATGACGTGACAGAGCCAGAGAATTATGAAGCCTTGCTCAATTTGGCAGAAAGGCTGGGAGAGGTCAAGCCTAAAGGTCTCTCCAAGACCGACATTGAGCAGCTTCCTTCGTATCGGTAAGTCGTTTTTTGCTTATAATCTATTTTTTTTTAAATTTGTATATAACATATCATCCTCTCTCCTCCATTAGCTACCCTGGAGATAGCGATAATGATCAACAGTCCACCTGTGTTGTTTGTATGTGTGACTTTGAAATTCGTCAGTCTCTTCGTGTTTTACCCTGTAGCCACGAATTTCATTCAAAATGTGTTGATAAGTGGTTAAAGGTAATTATTTTGAGGAACTTAAGTAGTACATACCTAATCTAATTTACATCTTAATTTCATTGTTTTTTTAGTCCAATCGAACCTGTCCAATTTGCCGTGGAGATGCATCAAATTATTTTTCTTCCCCTGGTATCCCTGAATAGTATTCTCTTTTTCTCTTGATGGAATAATATGTGTATAAATATATATATACATGAGTCGGAGTCGTCGTACATTATTCCTTTTTTTTCTCTCGTGTGAGGTTTTTTGTCCCTTCAATATTATTGGAACATCACACGTTTGTTTAATTTAACTTTATATGTTATCTCATCCCAAAAAACACAAATTTGGTTGATATTCCAATGGCTATGAATATATTATTATCTTTTCTTCAACTACTTGTTTGTCTTTTCAAATCATCATTATATAATAAGCAATTTCTTCCCCCTTTACAAAAAGCTTTTATTAGATAACAATCTTCTTTTTTTTTATATAAATATATATATTATATTTTTTTTGGGGACTCTGCGAGTTTTGATTTAGAGGAAAACATATTATGTGGCAATAAATAGACTTTAGCTTATCAATTTGTGATTACAATCAAATCTATTCTTTTTTTTATTATTATTTATAAAAAAAACCAATATAATTTCTTTGAACTCTCTTTCTTCTGTATGTATTAAAATTATATGTATGATCAACGACGAAAAATAGGTTTTTTTTCTATTTCTAACTCTTTTTGTTTGTTTAAGAAGATACACTTTTTATAACAGGGCTACATGTGCCGTGTTATACCTATATATTAACACTTATACGTATAATAGCAGAGTGCCTTTCTGATTTATCTTTTACCTCCCCCCTCAAGTTTTTTTTTTTTTTTTTTTTTAGTGGTCTTGCTTTGTATGTTTAAAACTAACTATTTACTTAAATAGTTATTTAATCTACTACTAATACTAAGAGCAAAAAATCTTTTATACTTACATAAAACACGCAAAAAAATAATCAATAGTTAGTTATCGAGCTTTTTCTCTATCAGTGAAAATAGAATACTTTAATCACCATGTCCCTCAAAAATACAAATCTACTTCTCAGTAAGAGTATATTTGGATAGTTTTTCCTTATTAAAAACTATAAAAACAATAGTACGATGTAACTGTTTCTCCACTATTTTTATTATTATTAATAGTCTCTCCTCTAGTACGCGAGGGTATCACCAATACCTCCGGATATCTTTAGTGTGTGTGTGTGTGTGTCTAACTATTACTACTACTATTATAGCTTAATTAGGTTGCCTTTTTTTCAATTTTCAAATAATATATAATTTCTCCAGCAGTTCCACATAATCAAATTCACTTGTACTTCAAACTTTGTCCTTCTTTTATGTATATCTATATATGTGTTGTGTACAAGTTTCCATTTTTTCGTGTTAAAATGCATTATTTAATTACAGTATTGTTCATTCTACTAACCAACTAATAGTAAGATACCATCAATTTATATTGATCTATTCAAATTTAAAGTTTATTATGTATTTATGAGGTACGTAACCCTTGGCATTTGAACTTTAAAATGTGCCGCGTATTACTTAAACTTTAGTCATTTGTATTTAATTGGCCAATAATGCCACTTCATATATCAATCATCTATGGAATATTCAATAATTGCATGATCCTCACCCCAAGTAATGTAAATGCTTCATCCCATTTTTTGATTGCAACTTGTACAAGTTGCAGTATCTTCGTAGTTAATTCAATTATTTAATTTTAATATTGATCATTCTAATACACAACTGAACATTGATTCTATCATTTCATTTTGATCTATTAAAACTACATGGACATTATATATTTATGATTAATATAACTCTGGGCATTTTAATATTATAGAAGCACACAAAATACTTATATTTTAGTAATTTCTATTCAAACAGTCAAAAAGGACACCATTTATTATCCATGGAATGTTCAATAGTGCATGATCCTCATCCCAAGTACTTAAATCCTTCATTTAAAAAGAGTCAATCCATTGTTTTGGTTGGAACTTATACACAACATATATATAGTATACATTCTCTCCCATAATCTCACCGTGCTTCCTTTATCCCTTCACGCCCCTAATAATCATTAATATCTAAAAGGAATTGACATGTAAGATCATTATTTATAAATAATATAGAAATATATTTATGTTTAAAAAGAGAGTGCTCTAATTAATAGACACTTTTTTCTTACTGACTGACTTAGTACAATTTTTTTTTGATATGGACCTTTATTTTATTTTATTCTCCATATATATGTAGCATCCATTTCTCTGTGTATGTAAATAATAACTGTATAAAAAACCAACAGACTTGACACGTGCATATATAACTCCTATTAGTTTAATCATCATCCCTCTCCTATTCACGGGTTTCAATTTGAATACACATGAATATAATATACAAACTTCACAAAATGTTTGTCCGAACTTTTCACTATTTTCTACACAATATATATTTATGTATATTATTATAAGACTTGTAAAATACACGCACACACACACACACACGTAGCAACCCTCCTACCCCTCATCCCTCCTTTTACTATTAGCGCGCGAACAACAAATGTTTTCTTACTTATATTAATAATAATAATGGCTAATTTCATTAAATTTTTTTTCTCTAGCACATTTGTATTAGATAGAATTTGTATTTTCAATATTTATATTATATTATATTTGAATTATCTCCTTTTTTATTTCTTTGTTCATGCTCCTACTTTCTGTGAGAGAAGAATGTTATATTGGCATTAGAGTTAGTGATTATCACACACATTTAACTACTACTTTATTATGTATTCAATGTCCAGTTTATTCATCATTATCATACTATACAAGAAAACACAAAAAAACTTATTTTTATAACTATATTTTTTAATTATACGTATAATCATTACTATACAAAAAATTGTAGATTTCGCCTTGTTTTACAATATTTCTATTCTCTTATTAGTGCATGGATTTTTTTCTTTGCTAATTAATTATTATTACTACTACTACTCTTATAAATAATACAAACATACCAAGTTTTTTACCCTAATCTTATTACCTCAAAGCAAATAACAAATCAAGGGAATACTTGTAAAAATAATATGATATATGGTTTGGATTCGTCATTGTTATTTCCTAAATAATATTATTATGATTAAGCGCCTCCTCCTATTCTCTCTCTCTCTCCCCTCTTACCACAAAAACAAACCTTCATTCTTCTTGTTGCATGAAAGCCTAACAATGCAGTGTGCTACTATTACTTATTTTAGTAAATGACTATATATTTTTTTCCCTCGAAAAAATACCTTCTATTTCTGCGCAATATTATTTTATTTCCTCTCCTTTTTGATGGGGGAGTTGCGTGAGCTGGGAGAAGACAGAATAGAATATCTTTCTATCCTTATGTATCACGTAACCTACCCCTTTCTATTTTCCATATACCCTAATAATATGATTCACGATCCATCCATTATTAAGAAAAAATAACACTCATTTTTTATTCGCAATCCCTTTTTCTTCGTTATCATCATTTCATCGTTAATGTGTCGTTTTTATTTTGTCGTGATTTTAATATTTTTCTATTTAATAATAATATATAAAAATTCAAATCGTAGGAAATTATTATTTAATTATTCCTATTACTATGAGACCACCAATTTAACAGCATCAAATCATATTAATTAATTATTAACTGTGCAAATAAAGAACAAAATAAACTGTAATGTTACTATAACTGAAATATTTACTACCCTAGTATCCACGATGGGTATTATGAGGTGGCTTCAAAGATTCACTTACAGTGGTATAAGTGGAAGTATTCATCACTATCGCTATGTGTATTATTATTTGGAGAAGGTTATATAATAAGTATGGCATGTAGAAGAAAACTTTTGAGCACGTAATGTTACGTAAAAACAAGGTTTTATTGCTAAGGGGACTCTTTGTATTAAGAAAAAAGAGCAATCATTGAATGGAAATATTTATAATATATTATTTTACCAAGATACTTAAAGTTCGAGAGCCTGCCCCAGAAGGTTTGACCCCCTAAAATTTTGATTTTATGACAGGCTGACCTCCTGCTGGGTGTGGCCTCATGATCCCCCTGAAAATAGCCTCGACGGTTTTTTTAACCCATAAGGTACATGGACAAAACTTGCAGCAATGTTTGTGAGATGTCAGGATATTATATAAAACCAAGACTGACCAAAAATTTCCATCGAAAAATTAGGCCAGCCCCTCAAAGTTACTCCAAAAACACATTTACGGTGTATTTCACCCCATAAAGTGCATAAACAAAACTTGCTTCGATGTGTACTATCTCACGACAAGGGTATTATGAAGTTGGAGTCGAGTTGGCAACAAGCTATCAAACAGAACAAGGGATACTTGGGTTAAATCGGAGTTTTTATAAAGCACTGAAATAAAGCAAAACAAACGAAATTACTTTCCACCCCACCTAATATATATATTATTTTGTGTGCGACTATAACGGCGCTGTTAGATTATTTGCCTCCCACTTGCAAATACATTCCAATGCTGTTGATTTGTATTTTTCCGGCTCATTATCTTTCATTTCATTCCTTTTTCTTATACATAAATTAATTTAATTTAATAAAATAAGGTTTAGAGACTAAAAAGAGACATTTTCCGAAATTTTAGGTACACTTTGACTGATTTTTAACCTCTCCGTTCTGAAAAAAAATTGACGGTATAAACCATTATAATTTTGTTTAACTCTTATAACACCGCTGTCATGCCCAAATGCGGTCTTGATCCGGTCCCGTTCTTTTTTTTTTTTAGAAATGAAGTTTGAGGGAAAAAGTGACGTTTATTTTTGAGGAGAGGAAAAATTAATTTTTATGTGGGAACTTTATTTTTTTGAAAAGGAAATCTCAATTAAAAAAAAATCTCATTAAACTTAAAAACAAACTCCCAAACAAATAAAGTCTGGGTTCGATACTCAACACTAATATATTATATAACCATTACCTTATCAAGACATATATTATTACGAGGTTAGGTGTTTAGACAATCTGTTTCTTCCAATTGTTTCGTTATAAGTAATCTGTTATATAACTTAAATCAATAAATTCTTCGATATTGAGCAATAATCACATTCAATGCCATTTTCTTGACTTGTTCGTAAGCTAAAAAGCTAAGGTAATTTAATTATTAAACAATTAATTTCAAGCAATTTGATCCTTAAGGATTTGAATATGATACAATTTCATTGCAAGCAATAATCTAGTGTATTTTAATTGAAATTTGTATTGTATTTAGACAATCAAACTATTGTATGATAAGAAATTGTCACGACAGACTCAGTTCTATTTTGTAAAATATACCCTGTCCAACAGGTTGTGAAAGTGAACCACTGGTCCAAAAGGTAGATCATTACCAGCCAAAATAACTGTCCTGAGTATCAATTACCCCTTAGAATATATTATAATACAACCCAACCCAACGGGTTATGTTAGTTAACTGATTGTCAAATCAACCAAAAGAAGGGGTCATTGATATAGTATCTTCTAGGTTATTTTATCTCCATTTTTTTATGTAAAATAAACATCGGCCAACAGGTTTTGCAGGTGGATCAAAACCTATCGCCACAACTATCAAAGTATCAATAACCCCTTCAAAATATTATAATACACTCGGGCTCAAAGCTAAGCTAGTGAACCGTTTGTCCAAAAGGGGGATCAAGACCTATCGCCACCACTATCCTGAGTATCAAGAATCCCTTTGAATATCTTATGATACACCGCGGGCTGTGCAAGTGAACAGGTGGTCCAAAAGGTGGATCATTAACCGCCGCCACCGCTTTATTTAGCATGAAGAACTCCTCTTGTTACCCTATGATACACCCCACTCACGGGCTTTGCAAAAGAACTGCAGGTTCAATAGATGGATCATTACCCACCCCCACTGCTTCCCTGAGCATCAAAAACCCCTTTGTGCTAGTGGATCGGTGGTAGAAAAGTTGGTTCATTAGCCAAGGCCAAACCTTCCCTGAGCATGGAACTGAGTCTTTGATGCACTCCCTACTTCAACTTCCATAAACTGCTTTGAGGAGAGTTGC
Organism: Lepeophtheirus salmonis; assembly: GCF_016086655.4. Lineage (NCBI taxonomy): Eukaryota > Metazoa > Arthropoda > Copepoda > Siphonostomatoida > Caligidae > Lepeophtheirus > Lepeophtheirus salmonis. The sequence goes on from NC_052140.2 coordinate 7,939,660, forward strand.
ATCATTCTGTTTGCTTGTGATTAGCTCATCTCTGTTGCTCTTGGCGGTCCTGAGCAGATTGGATATGTGAGCACTTTAGATATATCTAATCATCTTGAATTTACACAAGGCAAAACTGTTTTTTATAGTACATAGCATTTAAGGCAATGGATGAAACAAGATTGTTGACAGAATACTCATTTCTTGTCATCAACTGGTGTTTTCTCTATGCCCTTCACTGCTCTATATTTCCACACATCTCTAATAGCTGTTACTCCATTTTTATATCACACTCTTTGTATAAATGTAAGGCTTCAAGTCCTTTTTTTATCAGATGGCCATACATTGCTTGGTAAGGAGTTTGCCCAATTCCAGAGTGAAAGTAGAGGTTCTTGGCATACTGAAGAAACTACTGTTCATCAGCCAACTTACTTGTCATGTTGCAACATCATAAGAATGTCTTCATTGGCTCTCTCATATGATTCCTAAAATTGTGAGTGCTGGGGCTTTCATTCCACAA